>NC_079215.1:49493842-49671342 GCF_029633865.1 Lampris incognitus | reverse complement strand
GATTTATCATCTTGTTATTATTTGAATTCTACTCGGGCTGTAAACGTTGAAAGAGAAAAAAGGGGGGGATATCCCGGATCGAAAATAAAGGTATGTGATGAAGCCTTACGATCACCCTATGGTTGTTCGCCTTTTAACGTTAGCATCAGTTAGCCGGGCAGCTAATTTTCAATGTTGACGCGTCCCTCCCAGACGAACGATTCGTTTAGCCAGACGGGGACCGTTCGCCCTTTTAAAAGTCCTGGTAAAAACCCTCGACATGAAAGCTAGCCAGCGGCGGCTGCTGGCATGGTGTCAGCTAACCTAATCGGCGACGGCGACCAGCTGAGAATATTAATCGTTGGCGCTATTTGATGTTTTAAACACACATTCCCTCATATGGTTAAACTTGTTTTGTTTTGGGTTTTTTTTTTGCCGTATAGCAATACACGATCACGTTGGCTTGTTAACCGTTGTAGAGAAACACTGCTATTAACGATACGTTTTCTCACTAAACCCGCAGCCATCTACAATGGTCCTCAGTCAAATCGATGCGGGCAAAGCTTTGAGTTCGGCTGCTGCCAAAGGGAAAATGAGCGAGGTGCAGAGGATTCTGGAGGAATGCAGAGTGCATCCTGATACACTAAACGAATTCGGCAGGACTGCCTTGCAGGTGATGGTCTGATCCACATTATCATAAATAAACAAGCTATCGTAATACGGGCTTCAATCAAAATGTCCTTTGAGTAGAAACACGAGCGTCGTCGTCCACGGAGGTGGTTGCCAAGTCATCGATCCATTCCATCTCCTGTATGGGATAATCAACAGTGACTAACAACCAGCTTTCTGTTGATAATTCGCCCTTTGTTAATAGGTTATAACGCCGGGCAGACATGTTCACGTCATTGTCTTTATCCTCTGTGTTAAAAAAAATAAAAAAAATAATCTAAATCCTACATCGATGTACCTATCGTTACTGCATTCAGAATTGTATTTTCACCTCTCCCCCTCCCCCCTCCCCTCCCCCACACACACACTTTATAGGTGATGATGATGGGGAACTCCAAGATAGCCAGTTTACTACTGGAACATGGAGCGGACCCAAACGTCCAGGATAGACAGGGTATAGCACCAGTGCATGACGCAGCTCGAGCCGGATTCCTGGACACCCTGCAGGTTCTGGTGGAGTACGGCGCATCCGTGAACATCCCGGACCAGAACGGCACCCTGCCTATCCACATTGCCATCCGGGAAGGCCACCGGGACTTGGTGGAGTTCCTGGCGCCCAGGTCCAACCTCAAGCACGCCAACACCAGCGGCCACACGGCGGTCGACGTCGCCCGAGCCTCGTGTGTGCCGGACATGATAGACTTGGTGTTCGCTCATCTTCACAGTTAAGCCAGAGCTCTAGGTTGTGGGGTTTACCTCCTCCGGGCAACCTGTATGACACTCATCTTTAACTACCTAGTGACTTGAATTCATTGCTGTGAAAAAAGGTTTTTATCTTCTTTCTGCCCCCCCCCCCCGTTAATAGTCGTTCATGGTTGATGTTTTGCAGTGAACATACTGTCTTGGCAGCTTAATTTCAGTGGATAGGTCGATATGCATGCACCTCTTTTGCACAGTGCAATTTAGGCACCTTATATGTACTTTTTTTCCCTCTGAATTTGAAGTGCACACTTGTAGGTAGATTTCCCTCGTCCTCAGTGTTATGTAACTATTACATTGTTGTTTTTTCATTGTGTAAGGATTTTAACTATTGATATTCGTGGTTTTTAAATGTTTTTTTTTTATCAAACTTTGCATGGTGCACCCGTATTGATTTTTGCATAGTCTTGTGTTTCTCTTAATTAGGGGTACGTGGATTATTAATTGTACTCCTCTATTTATTATTTGAAATGGTACTATAAATATTCATGACTTTGTAAATAGTTACGTATAATATGAATTGAAATGTTATTTATACAAATACTTTAAAGACAGAAATATTAGTATTCGTTTTTCCTTTGGTGGTCAAGAGTACAAAATAAAGTGTTCAACTAGATTTCTTTGGTTCGATAATTTATTATCGATGGCTACAATAAAAAAATTACCCGTATGTAGCAGTAGCATGTAGCAACCCCCCCCCCCTATAAAGAGAGTGTCTAAATCTTATTTATTCACACGTTCAGCCAGTGAAGATATGAAATGAATTTGTTTTGTGATTTTGCAACCACAAGAGGTCCCCGCTCAGTACGAAACGGCTCGGTGTGTTTACATTGAGCCATGACAGCCTTGTAAAACAATTTCAGCCTGCCGGAGGTTTTCGTCTCGCTTCAATTTAATCAACAAGGAAATTCCAATAGCTCTATTTAAAGAAGACCTTGCTACTACGTGCATTATACTTTAGGATACAGTCGCAAGCCGGAGTTTTGAGTGTCCTTGGGTCCACAAATTCCCGGACACCCCCCCCCACCCCCACAAGGTGATTCACCAAGGGCGTTTATAATGACTCCTCCAAAGAATGCATTGCACCGAGAAAACACGTGTTAAGGTCAGATAGATAGCTGGATTTAAACACACACACACACACACACACAGCGATGAACGAGGGTGCTGTTTGGCTAAAGCTTTTGACAAAGAGAGGTAGAGTTTGGTCACCTTCCTGCTCAGGTTTCTGCAGCGGCACAATGGGCATTTTGTTCGCTTGTGTGCCACTTGCAACGTTTAACCCGGACAGAGATGTGAGCGAGCACTACTCACGTTTCAACTACTGATCTCCCAATCTACTATTCAGTGGGTTTTATACGCCGTCACACTAAAAGAAATAGACCCGCCGCTCCCCGAACTCTCCTAAAATGGCACGTGTTAGCATTAAGATTAGTTTTAGATCAAGCGCACACAAAAGGAAGTTACGATCAGATCTACCTAAAACGAACATGGACGATCAACATGACTGTCTCGTAATTTCATTGCTCTGTCCTAGAAAAACCAAAACTAGCGTTTTCCAGTGCAGAGTAATAATCTAAATTTTATTTTTAATTATTATTTTTTTTTATGTAACCGATTATTACCTTGGCCGGTGCGGGATTCGAAGCGGGGTGTACTGCACCACAAGGCGACGTCGCTAACCGCTCGGCTAAAGCGTCAAATCGGTTAGCTAGAGGCTAACGTGTCTTATTAGTAGTTTACAGTCGTCACCCTCCCCGGAAGCGCGCCCTTGCGCTTTGTCATTCCGCGCTCCGAGGAGACTTCTGAGGATCTGCGCACTTCCGGATCCCACCGCTGCCACCAATGTAACCGGTTATTTTATTGCCCGGTGCGGGATTCGAGACGAGGTGTACTGCACCACAAGGCGACATCGCTAACCGCTCGGCTAAAGGGTCAAACCCGTTAGCTAGGGTCTACCGTGTCTTATTAGTAGTTTACAGTTATTATTTTTTCCCCCTTTTTTCCAATTTTCTCCCCAATTTGTATCCGGCCAATTACCCAGCTCCTCTTGAGCCGTCCCGTTCGCTGCTCCACCTCCTCTCCGCCGATCTGGGGGCGCCCCGACCGACCAGAGGAGGCGCCAGTGCAGCGACCAGGACACATACCCACATCCGACTTCCCACCCGCAGATACGGCCAATTGTGTCTGTAGGGACGCCCGACCAAGCCGGAGGTAACACGTGGATTCGACCTGGCGACCCCGCGTCGGTAGGCAACGGAATAGACCGCTACGCTACCCGGGCGCCCTTTATTTTTGATTGTTGCCAGCATGTCTCGGTTACAGACGCCGTTACAGACGCACCATGGCAACCGCCGACGCGCTGCAGTGTTTACAGGCGTTGGACGGCGGCCATTTTGAATTGTTTGAAAAATAGTATTAAAAGTAGTTAAAATGTTAATTTTGGTGTCAGTTAGTTTCATAACATACACACTAGCATATGCAATGCATTAGTATCTCAACTGGGTATTTATCTTGACGGAATATAGAGTTTAAAAACCGCGGGCCGCGGTCGTTCTTGTAGTTTTTGTGTTCTGGTCGTTGCTTGGGACGGTTTTGATATTTATTTTCAGTTCGTTTTTTTACATTTCACGTTTTACAGGCCTTGTTACGTCTGTTAGATTAGCAATGTGTGTTTTCTGTTTAAGTTTTTCAGGTAATATTTTTACTTTTTCAATTTTGCTATTCAGGTTCGACCATGTCTCTGGGGTTTAAATTGTTTTAAAATAGTATTATAGTTGTTAAAATTGTCATTTTTGTGTCAGTTAGTTTCATAACAGACATACTAACGCATGTAATGCATTAATATCGCAATTGTGTATTTAGCTTGACAGACTATAGAGTTTAAAAACCGGTGGTCATTTTGACCGCCCGTGGTCGTTTTAGGTAGTAGTGAAATCCCGGTCAGTCCAGATTTGGCAAGGTATCAGTACTAAGTGTGAGAAAGACGTGTTTCCTGTGGCTCCATTCAACTTAACAGAGAGCAAGAATCCCAAATTCTTGCTGTAGTTTTTGTTTGTTTTGTTTTTTTAATTCAGACACATGGTGCCTCCAGTAAAGTGCACTTATAGACCATTTGTCTTTATGCATGCTCAATAATCCAGGTAAGAAAATCAAAGAAAGTTGAATCCAGATGAACTGATTTAACCTTTTTTGATATAGACAGTTTAAGTTTCCATTGTTTGGCCTTAATATAGTCTCACCACCCTCACCTAGGAGCCGCCCAGTGTGACAGCGCTCTTTGACGGTTACTGGATAGACACCTCTGACAGAGCAATTAGGGTTGAGGTGCATTATAACCAAGTCCAGTTGCACTTGATTCAGTTCCTTTGGATAACTATGACCTGGATGAATGATGACATTCACAGACACGTTGAGGTGCATTGTTCAGCGATACCTCAGCAGTAGCTTTCGGAGGAGGAAATTACTTGTTCATTCACTCTCCCTAACCAGTTTTTCCATGCCCAACAAGGTATTTGAGCCCAACTTCCCTCTTGCCAGTGGCCTTGTTTTAATATTTTAGCTCCCAGGGGCAAATTTGTAATTTGTGATACTGGACTATGCAAATAAAATTGACTTGACTTGATTTGACTTGACTACACTGCTCAAAAAAATAAAGGGAACACATAAGCAACACCAGGTGGAAATTAGACAATTTGCAAGACAACCCCTATAAAAGGAATGGATTTGCAGGTGGTGGCCACAGACCATTTGCCTGTCCTCATCTTTTCTGGCCGATCTTTGGTTAGTTTTTCATTTTGCTAGTGCCCTCACCACTAGAGGTGGCATGAGGCGGTATCTGCAACCTACAGAAGTTGCTCAGGTAGTGCAGCTCATCCAGGATGGCACATCAATGCGTGCTGTGGCAAGAAGATTTGATGTGTCTCCCAGCACAGTGTCCAGAGCATGGAGGAGGTACCAGGAGACAGGCCAGTACACCAGAAGACGTGGAGGGGGCCGCAGGAGGACAACAACCCCGCAGCAGGACCGCTATCTGGTCCTTTGTGTAAGGAGGAACAGGAGGAGCACTGCCGGAGCCCTACAAAACGACCTTCAACAGGCCACTAATGTGCAGGTTTCTGCTCAAACAGTGAGAAACAGAATGCATGAGGATGGTATGAGGGCCCGACGTCCACAATTGGGGCCTGTGCTCACAGCCCAACACCGTGCAGCCCGATTGACCTTTGCCAGAGAACATCTTGGTTGGTAGATTCGCCATTGGCGCCCTGTGCTCTTCACAGATGAGAGCAGGTTCACACTGAACACATGTGACAGACATGAGAGAGTCTGGAGACTGTGGAGAACGCTCTGCTGCCTGCAACATCCTCCAGCATGACCGGTTTGGCGGTGGGTCAGTGATGGTCTGGGGAGGCATATCCTTGGAGGGCCGCACAGACCTCTACGTGCTAGCCAGAGGTACCATGACTGCCATTAGGTACCGGGATGAGATCCTCAGACCCATTGTCAGACCATATGCTGGTGCAGTGGGCCCTGGGTTCCTGCTCATGCATGACAATGCTCGTCCTCATGTGGCCAGAGTGTGTCAGCAGTTCCTGTATGTCGAGGGCATTGATGCTATGGACTGGCCTGCACGTTCCCCAGACCTGAATCCAATCAAGCAGCTCTGGGACATCATGTCTCGTACCATCCGCCAACGCGATGTCGCACCACAGACTGTCCAGGAGTTGACCGATGCCCTGATCCAGGTCTGGGAGGAGATCCCTCAGGAGACCATCCGTCGTCTCATCAGGAGCATGCCCAGACGTTGTAGGGAGTGCATACAGGCACGTGGAGGCCACACACACTACTGAGCCTAATTTTGAATCGTCTTGAAGAATTTCCACAGAAGTTGGATCAGCCTATGTTCTCATTTTCCACTTTGATTTTGAGTATGATTCTGAATCCAGACCTTAATGGGCTAATGATTTTGATTTCCATTGATCATTCTTAGGTTATTTTGCTCTAAACACATTCCTCTGTCTAATAAATAAAGATTTTCAGCTGAAATATTTCATTCATCGAGGTCTATATTGTGTTTTTAGGTGTTCCCTTTATTTTTTTGAGCAGTGTATTTAGTTTTGAGTCATTTATGCATTTAGGTGGATTGTTCAGCACAAACACTTTGAGTAAAATAGTGAGAAAAAAAAGTGCAAGCATTTCAGTGAAAGAATAGCAGCAGGCACGGGCCTACAACTGAGGCTTGGCCAGGTCTGAAAATGTTCCCCGGGTAAACACTGTTGCAATCCATCTTCCCCATGAAATAAACCAGATAAAGAGTCAACACATCCACTAGAGTGTATTTTGCTAAAGCATTCTTAGGAAAAGGGAAAGCTGACGAGAAAAGAAACCAAGTGACTCAAGTGTGGGAATTCTTCCTTATTAATTTGCATTCACACACACAATACTACGTGTGCAGAGCTGAAGCAATGTGTAATGGGAATACTCGCTCACTGAGAGATACTCAGGCATGACTCCGGTCCTTTGGACAGTTTTTGTTCCTGTTTCAGAGAATATGACAGGGCGATGGACTGTGCAACACACCCATCACAGCTCATACCACTGGTGTTAGTCTCCGCCTCCCTCGCCACGCATGATTAGAAGTTTAGAGAAGTCCCACAGGGGGAAGAGCCCGATTTGCATTGATTTACGAGTTTTTGACATAATGGAAGCTCTATAAAGCTCTTTTTCAACCTTTTAGACATTGGAATCAAAGGAAGTGGCATGTGGGGGGAGTTTCTGACTCTAAATTTCCTACTAAGTCAGGCAAGTGTAAATATTGCATGAGCATAACCAGAGGCCTTGGTACTCTCCACAAAGATGACATGGATGCATAGTATTTGGCAGCAACTGCAGCATCACAGATTTAAGACGGCATACCGCCGCAAACTGAATTAATCTCCTCTGGAATGACAGAGCTTGACTGGAGGTCATCCACTCGGGGTCATATAAACTGAACGGCGGCTCCGCCCTGGCTCATTCTCATTTTGAAACCGTCACGAAACACATCCTAATCATGCTATTGTTTAGCATCCCCTACACGGACATAATCTGCTTGTGCCATATTGGTGAGATGTGTGAAAGCGGCATCAGTGAGAGGAAGGGAAATTATTACCAGAGCTCAATAAAGTTTTGCATGCAATTTCTGTTGTGCAGCCTTGGCAGTTACCACCAGGATTAAATTCTCTCGCTCCCTCTTTCTCGCTCTCTCTTTCAAACAATTTTCAAGTGGCATATTATGTTCCAGCAGGAGAGAAAGGATAAGGTTACCATTTTGCCTTAAAGGTATGAGGCAGCATGGGAAGGCTGGTGAGTGTTTGGGTGTTACTGGGGTATGTCCCTGGTTTGGCAGATATGATCCTCTGTTATGGAGATGCATGCCCGGACATGACTGGGCTGTTTCAGCTGAAATACAAGTAATACGGGCTGCAGAATACAGTTGTGCTTGTGTGCTTGCTGGTATGGGAAAGAGAAAGAAACAGGTTGGAAAAAAGGGAGATGACATGAAAAGCGAAAGAAAGTGTGCATGTGCATGTGCATGCGTGAGAGAACGAGCGAGATAGAGAGAAGATGTTTGTGTGTGTGAATGAGAGGAAGAGACATGGGAGACAGAGATTGACTTGTAGAGGGCAAGAAGGTACTAAGCAGAATACTTAAGCTGGCAACAGAATTAGCTCTGTAGTAGTTAAAATCATTTTGATATATATATATAGTACATATTTTTTAATCAAACACTGTGTGTAATTCCCACAGTTGTATGAAGATTGTGTCACTAGCCAGACGCTTCTCTTCTGCAGTTCCCCGGTGGTGGAACAAGTTACCAAACGCCATTCAATCCGCTGAGTCCTTCTCTATGGTTAAGAAGCTAGAGACCCAGCTCTTTGTCCCATCACCTCCACACCTGATGGGTTTTTTTTTTTAAAAATTTAAATGGCTTCTATGCACTCTATGCATTGCCTGTGCACCTATGTCCTACCTGTTGGATTTGAACCTAGTTTTTTATTTGTTTTTTGGGCCCTTCCTTGCGTTGGTGTCTCCTGACTAGATCCTTGCTTGTGTTGTATAAACTCTCAGATGTACGTCACTTTGGATAAAAGCATCTGCTAAATAAAATTGTAACATTGTAAGATGTGATTTAATGAATGCGTGAAGATTTCCATTCACAAGAAAGGAGCTCCACACCTAACGATCAATTTTTAGTTACTTTTCCGACTACAATCAGATCCTTTGATCATATTCTGTGGACATCAGTTCCTGCCTTTCCGTTAGTTCACTGGAAATAGTGGGTTAAGCTGATGAGTCCATAAAAAACAAATTGCGAAACAAAATAAAAAAGTTCTGAGTAAGCTTTCCATTGCGAGCTTTGAAGTATGATCAATTGTGGTATTGCCGAACAATACATCACCCAATAGCAGCAACAGTAAACTCCTTGTCATTAATACTTGCCAAAAAAAAAATCTTTTTTTCAAAGAAAAAAGGTTTTAATATTGGCCTCTTTGAAGGAGATATCTGAACTTTGGTGACCATGGCTTAACCGAAACCTACCTGGGCCTGTTTCTTATGGCACCTATTGGCTGTGAGTTGTATTATATCTATTACTTTTAATTGTATTGACATCGATATCGCAGTCCTTTTTATTAGTTTGTTGATTCTTAAGCAATGATGATTGATGATGCCTTCTTGTATGTATTGTGTTGTTTATGTCCCTTGAGATTTCTGATTCTGTGCATAGGTCACCAACCCAGTTTACCCTTCGGGGAATAATAAAGTACATCCAGCTGTATTTCTCAGTCTGTTATATACTCTGATTTTTTCTTTTTTTTTTTTAAACCCGATTGTACTTGGCCAATTACCCCCACTCTTCCGAGCCATCCTGGTCCCTGCTCCACCCCCTCTGCTGAGCCGGGGAGGGCTGCAGACTACCACATGCCTCCTCCGATACATGTGGAGTTGCCAGCTGCTTCTTTCCACCTGACAGTGAGGAGTTTCACCACGGAGACGTAGCGCGTTGGAGGATTACGCTATCCCCCCCCCCCCCCGAACAGGCACCTCGACCGACCAGAGGAGGCGCTAGTGCAGTGTTCAGGACACACCCACATCCAGCTTCCCACCCGCAGACACAGGCAATTGTGTCTGTATGGACGCCCAACCAAGCCGGAGCGGAGATAACATGGGGATTCGAACCAGCGATCCCCGTGTTGGTAGGCAACGGAATAGACCGCCATGCCACCCGGACGCTCATATGCTCTGAATTTTATATTTGCTTGTTAAATTCCAACTTTATTTTAATTCAAATTAATATGTATAAGATGGGCACGGTTGCACAGTGGTTAGTGCGGTCGCCTCACAGCAAGAGGGTTCTGGGTTCGAGCCCCGGGGTAATCCAACCTTGGGGGGGTCGTCGTCCCGGGTCGTCCTCTGTGTGGAGTTTGCATGTTCTCCCTGTGTCTGCGTGGGTTTCCTCCGGGTGCTCCGGTTTCCTCCCACAGTCCAAAGACATGTAGGTCAGGTGAATCAGCCATGCTAAATTGCCTGTGTGTGTGTGCGTGTGTGTGTGTGTGTGTGTGTGTGTGTGTGTGTGTGTGTGTGTGTGTGTGTGTGTGTGTGTGTGAGAGAGATATGGCCTAGCGGCCTATCCAGGGTGTCTCCCCACCTGCCGCCCAGTGACGGCTGGGATAGGCTCCAGCAACCCTAAGAGCAGGATAAGTGGTTCGGATAATGGATGGATGGATGGTGTATAAGATGAATGCTTCGGTCACCGCTATCGTACAGCTTTACCTCCTTTCACTTGTCACATCTCTGAAAGGTAACAATACAAGCCTTTGAGCAAACAGTCACACTCATGCCACATAAACTTGTTGAACAGGTTACAGGATAGTAACCTTCTCCTTTCAAGTCATACAAAAATCCACAAAACTTACACTGAAACTAATAGCAGCATGAATTAACATTTTGGCCTGTGACGTATGAAAGGTAAGTTTGGAATGCAGTGTCGTGTGTGTTAAGTGTAAAAGACTTGCTTCATTTAGCATTTACCATGATGTATCAATGTACCAGTATGACCCCCCCTCCCCAAACCCCCTTAAGCCCTTGCCTCTGCCAGAAAAATTACTAGCATAACAATCCAGTTCGATTAAAAAGGACGTAAGACAGTATTTGTAGGACATCATTTATATTAAAAAACATTTATAAAAGCACATTTGTATCGAAGTTTAAAATGTTTTCTCCTAAAAAAAAAAAGTTGGTCATTCATCTATTATATTTGACCTTGAGTTACATGATACTACGTTGTCCATGAGTGTAAAAAAGAAGCTCTTCATTGAAAAGTTTAGATCAAAATTCTTCAGAGTTAATTCACAATTTATCCTGCCATACTTAGGTTATGGTTTCCCTTTTGTTTTATACCACATTAAAAAAATATCCACCTTTTGGTATAATTTGATACTCGACATATTCTGTCATCAATGCAACACTGAAGACAACCCTACAAAAAAAAAAACCTTTACAATTCATTGATAACTTCTGACTCATCTAAATCAGACATTCTGTTTCTTACATCTGACGTCAGCTGATTCACCAGGCTATCCTCTACAATCACCCCCATGAGGTTAAGTAAGGGACAGTGTCCTATTTCAAGAGGTAGAGATTCTAGACGGTTCCCTTTGAGCTCTAGTCGGACTAGCTGAGCCAGGTTGGCCACCCTGGGACTCAGGGAGGTCAGACGGTTGTTTCCAAGGGCCAAGATCTTTAACCTTTTGCAGGAGAAGAGCTCTTCTGGCAGTGTCTCCAAAGAGTTGAAGGCAGCAGAGAAGAACTGGAGACTCTGCAGGATGCCCACCTCAGTAGGGAGGGAGGTAAGCTGGTTATGGGAGACATCCAGGTGTCTTAGTTTGGTGCAATAGAACATCCTTGAGGGGAGATTTCTGATTTTGTTCCAGCTGATATCCAGAGTTTCCAGGGAGCGCAGCTTGCTGATGTGCTCGGGGATGTAGGTGATGTTGTTGTGCCAAAGGCGAAGCGTCACCAGCCGCTGACAATGCTGTAAGCTTAGAATCTCCTCCACAGTGTTCAGCTTATTCTCCTTGAGGTCTAGTTCCTGAAGGTTAGACAAGCTGAAGACAGCGCTAGGGATACGCTCCAGCTCACACCCCACCAGCTCCAGGGAGACCAGGTTGGTTAGTTTCTTGAGGATGCTAAAGGCTTGGAGCTTACAACCTTCATTATATATGCACAACCGCTGGAGCTGCACAGCGACATCCCCTATACTTGGTGGTATCTTAGTGAGGTTGCTGCGGAGGGTAAGGATGCTCAAAACTTTCAGCTCTCTGAGGGAATCCAGAGTTGTGCTCCGGGAGACATCATTGTTCAAAGGGCCACTTAGATGTAACTCTTCCAGGTTGTGCAGGTTGTACATCCACAGAGGTACCTGTTCTAAACTCTCAAACACCAAACGCAGGACCTTGAGATGCTCCCTGAGTTGGATCAGGGCAGCTAGCTGGAGCTTGGCAGGACAGTGGATCAGTACAAGTTCCTGGAGTGAACCAAGCTGTGCCACATTCCCCGAGATGGTGACATTTGTGAGGAGTTCCAGTTTGAGTGACTCCACCTCTGGAATCTCGAAAACTGTGTCTGGGAGCCCAGGTAACATAAACAAGTGGAGCTCTAGACGGTCACTGGCATTCTTTGCGAGTCTGGTGCGCAGCTTTTTGGCAGTCCATTCATGGTTGAGGTTGACCTGGCGGAGACGGCTCTCGCTGACCTCAGAGAGGAAGAAGGCAAAGCGTTTAGAGTAAAGAGCATCATATTGGTCACTGAGGTGGAGGAGAAATGCAAAGTCATTCTTCACATCTGGAATGTCGTTGATACCTGTCTCCAGTCTTACATGTTCAAAGGAGTACTCCTTAAGAGGTCGATGGAACAACCAATAAAGGGTGTAGATGCATAAAAGTCCATACACTCCCACAAAACAGATGTAGCAGTAGGCTAATTTGGAGAAAAGATGGGCCTTGTTGTGATTACAGCAATAGATATCAAAACCAGTCAGTTCAGGAGGAACAAGACAACGTACAACAATCTGAATGTTGGGAACCAGTGCAGCACTGTATATAGTGATTAACAGGAACTTGAAGACTTTGAGGGAGGTCTGTAACACATACATAACATACAAGATGTCTGCCTCCTCCACATGAGTTCTGAACTTCTTCACCTTCTCAAACAGAGCTTTGGCCTGCTCTCCTTCCTTTTTATCCAGGACTGAGGCAGCTGGTTGAGGCTCTGGATTCTTCTTATCTGGATTAGACTTGACAGAGGAGGATCGCAGAAGTCCCATAGTCTCCTCCTCCACTTCTGGTGCATCCGGGGTAGATTTTGTCATGGTGCTCTTCCTCATAATAACTAATTTCTCCTCACCTCTTTCCTCAGAAACCTCACTCAGGGCCCGAGTGGTCCAGGGTGAATCAAAACACTTCCCAAGGATGGTGACAAAGAGCTCTATTTTAGAAGAGGTTCCAGGGAATTTGAACCAAAAGCTGCTGGCTACCATGAAGATCATAGTATGTATGACAACCAGATACGGAAAGTACTTTCCATACCAATGAACAGCCCTCTCATAGCAGTAGTGGTTGACAAACACATACTGATGGATGTCAAGGTTGTTCTTACGACCAAACACCTCCCGTATGATGGGGCTCACAGGCTTTATAAGGGAGTGCTCCCATGTCTCGTTCTCCCCGTAGTCCCGGATGTGGCTGCAGTCAATGGCTTCTGGGGTTGGGCTGGTGAAGTGGCTTGGGAGACAGGAAATCTTGTCCTGTGTTAGCTATGGAATGAATAAAGTGATGAATGAATGAAGAAAGGTAGGTATACTTGTAAATTAAAACAAAGAGGGAAAGAATAAGTGCATAGTAAAATGAATAAATGATAATGTGTTTTGATTTGCATACTAACACAAGAAGATAATTCCTGCTACTGTAGCTAAATTTTGACACAAGTCAAGAGTTATATATGTAGATACTCAAGTAAAAGAAAAGAGCTTTTCACCAATAAATACTGTAGCGTGTATAAGTTCACCATTGAGTATGAGAATTAGTTGTGCACAGCTGGGGGTGATGTTTTGCAGTTCTGGGGGGTGGTGCACTGTTACCGGGTCAATTGTTAGTGGGACGGAACTATGTGCAAGAAGAGATGACCTGTGTGTGTGGGAAAAATAATAATGGCGATCTTTAAGGCATGGCTGTGGCCGACAACAGCTGCAAATAAAAGCAACGCTGAATTCTAAGTTTACGTCAGTGTGTTCCTTAATACCGGTGAATGCTTCAACAGTGACAGAAGTAAACTTAATATTGAACTATATGGACATTCTGTGAAAGGAGGACCGACACTAGCTGTTGACTGGACAGTTGCCTCGTTAGCATAGGCTATCTTTACTGCTCTGAGATGGAGTTTTCTTGAGTTGGCCTCCTACTACAGGAAGTTTATGCGGGGGGTTTTGTGCATCGCATCCCTCTTGTACAAGTTACTGCAGAAAGACCAGCAATTCCTATGGTCAGGACTGAGAAATGGCTTTTCGCACACTGCAGCAGGCCCTGACAAGCGCACCCATCCTGGAGCCCCCTGACCCCCATTTACCCTTTGTCCTAGATATGGATGTGAGTGGGGAGGGGGTAAGCGCGGTCCTGTCATAGGTGTGGCCAGACACAGAGAAAGTTGTGGCCTATTACAGCAAAGCTTTGAGCAAAGCTGAACGATGGTATTGTGTCATTCACAGGGAGCTGCTGGCAGTAGTCTTTGCCATCTGACACTAAGTAGTACCTATGTGGCCGGCCTTTCACCATACACAATGATCAAGCCTCTTTGTAGTGGCTGATGACATTCAAGGAGCCAGAGGGGCAGTTGGCTCATTGGTTGGGGGAGTTGCAGTGCTACGAGTTCATCGTAACCCAACATACAGGAGAATGGTATGGCAACACAGACATGCCGTTTTGTCAGCCATGCAGCTCAGAGGGCTGCCGGTATTGTGACTGCAGTAAGCCAGGGAACATGAGCTGGTCCTGGGGGTGGACGAGTGGGACAGAGAAGTGTGCAGGATGGCAGTGCTGGTGATAGAAAGCTGCAGGTGGTGGTTGTTACGGACTGGTCCACAGAGCAACGACAGGACCAGGACCTGCAGCCTGTGATGCTGTGGGTGGGTGCACAGCAGCGACTGCCATGGGAGGAGGTGGCAGCTCTCTCTCCATGGACCAAAGGGCTGCGGGACAAGTTCAAGACTCTGCGGCTGCTAGATGTGATCCTCCAGTGAGCCTGGGTGGAGCCAGCAACTGGGGAGAAGAGGTGGCAAGTGGTATGCCCAGGGGGATGCAGGAGGCGGTTCTCAAAACCATGCATGGCTCTGCAGGCTCGGGTCACTTTAGGGTGATGAAGACGCTCCACCAACTGCGTCAAGCCTTCTACTTGGGATGACTGAGGGGGGACGTTGAGGACTTTTGCAGGCGCCGCAACCTCTGCACAGCTTGCAAAGGGCCACAGGGCCAGTCAAGGGCTGAACTACAGCAATTTCTGGTAGGGGAGCCCATGTAGCAGGTAGGTACTGACATTGTGAGGCCATTCCCACGCACAACTCAAAGGAACCGCTTCATACTCACTGTTGTGGACTACTTCACTAAATGGCCAGAAGCCTATGCACTGACAGACCAGGGGGTCATTAATACCTTGATTGAGGGGTTGTTTAGCAGGCTTGAGGTCCCGGAGTCCATCCATAGTGACCAGCGGAGAAATTTTGAGTCCAGGGTTTTCTCCACCATGCATGAGCGGCTGGGAATCACTAAGACTCGCACAAGACCCCTCCACCCCCAGAGTGATGGGTTAGTGGAGTGGTTCAACCACACCCTAGCTGAACAGTTATCCATTCTAACATCCACCCATCAGCTTGACTGGGATATGCACTTACCCCTTGTCCTCATGGTATGCTGCTCTACAGTCCAGGACTCAACTTCATGCACACCGGCTCTCTTCATGTTGAGTAGGGAAATAAGGAACCCTGTGGTGCTGGCCTTCGGATGAACCCCAGATGTACCATCTGCCCCTGCAGGCCCGAACTACACCAGGCAGCTTCAGGATGGCTTGGACACTGCACATGCATATGCCTGGAAGTAAATGCAGAGTGCAGGGGTGCAGCAGAAAAGGAATTATGACCTCTGTGCCAGGGGGCAACACATTGCAGCTAGGGAGCTAGTTTGGGTCTACACCCTGACCCGGAAGAAGGGCAGGTGTCTTAAACTGGACAGCCACTGGGTGGGGCCCTGCTAAGTCTTGGAGCAGCTAGGAGAGGCTGTCTATCGGGTACAGCTGCCTCTGCGGGGCCGCAAAGTGGTGCTGTACCATGACCAGCTGGCATCATACAGGGGCTCTGAACACCTCAGGTGACTGGGGGGGGGCACACCCATGTTTCCTGCCGTGATGTCTGTAGAGGGGGGGGGGTTGCAGCAGCCAGCCCTGACGACACAATAAGTGGGACCCAGTCTGCTTCCCCAGTGCTCAGCTCACCTCCTTGGGGGGCGGGGCAACTCCAACCAGAGCCAGGGGAGGACCGACCAAGGGACACAACGCCTAAGAGTCAACTAAGGAGGCAATGTAGAACTCCGCTGAGGTACAGAAACTTTGTCCTCTGGCTCGAGGACTTTAATAAAGGGGCGTAGTGTAGCGTGCGCAAGTTCACCATGGTGTATCAGTATTAGTTGTGCACAGTTGGGGGTGATGTTTTGCAGTTCCGGGGGGGGGGGGTGCACTGTTGCCAGGTCAAATGTTAGTGGTACGGGATTATGTGCAGGAATAGACAACCTGTGTGTGGGACAAATAATAATGTCGATCTGTGAGGTGTGGCTATGGTCGACAACAGCTGCCAATAAAAGCAACACTGAGATGTAAGTTTATGTCAGTGTGTTCTTTAATAGCAGTGAACTTTATAATACTTTAGTGCCTTGTTACTTTCATGTCATAATATCATTATTATTATTATTACTACTACATATATATAATAATCATATTATACTAATAATTACATGATAACAATTGTTATCATTATTATTATGATACTGCTTTTCAATTAGAAAAAAAACAAAGTCCAAAAAAGATATTGTTGATGGCGCCGTACTATTGCGACTCGATACGAGCTGCTCTCACCTTCTTTTTTTGTTTCTAGTTTGTTTTCATGTTATATGTCACCTTTGTTGCATAAAACACGTCTTACACAATTACCTACGATCACCAGATTTTACTGGACATAAGATTAGACATTCCCAACAGCTGGAAGCCACAGGACTACCCGAGAGAGATTACCTAAACCAAATAGGTATTACCATGGAGTAATGGCTGCAGACAGCACTGCCGTAGTTGAGGTAAATGAGGTGGCGCCTTGGTGAGGCTACAACGGCGTCCTACCCAGCCCCCGATTCCCAGCATAGTGGACATGCTGGGCGAACTTCATTGCTGAATAAGCTCTCAAAGGGACATGAAGAACTGTTGTGTTCTGCTTTACGGAGACTTGGCTGGGCCCTAACACACCTGAAAGGGCTGTACAACTGGAGGGTTGTTCTGTGCACCGCATGAACCATTCCATGACGATTACTGGCAAGGTAAAGGGAGGTTGTATTTGCTTCTTTATTAACAATTCATTGTGCTCTCATGGTGGAAATAGTCTCTCAGTCCTGTTCACCTGTGCTGGAACAACTAACAATAAGGTGCAGACCATTATACCTCCCAAGGGAATTCCCCTGCATGTTAACTGCTGTCTACATACTGTCGCAAGCTAAAGCCACAGCGGCGCTGGAGGAACTCTATGGAGCCATTAGCAGGCAGAAGAACTTGCACCCAGAGGCCATTTCCTTTTTTGGATTTTCGCCCCTTTTACTCCCCAATTGTACTCAGCAAATTACCCTATTTTCCGAGCTGTCCTGGTCGCTGCTCCACCCCCTCTGCTGATCCGGGGAGGGCTGCAGACTACCGCATGCCTCCTCTGATACATGTGGATTCACCAGCTGCTTCTTTTCACCTGACAGTGAGGATTTTCTGTATTTACTGTATCCCAGTACGGCCTATTCACTCTTATCCCAACCAGAAGCCCTGGATTATCAGCAACATTCGCCTAAGGTTGAGGGAGCGTACCACTGCTTTTAAATCGGGGGAAAAGGAATGTTGCAAACAAATCCAGGTATGAATTAAGGAGAGCCATCAAAGCCGGTAAAAGACAATATAGAAACAAACTGGGACTAAAGTGGCTGTGACTTGCGGCACATGTGGAGAGGGCTGCAGGCGTTTACGGACTATAAATCTAAACCCAGCGTGGCTATCAACACTTCTGCCTATCTCCTGGATGAGCTTAACAACCTCAATGCCCGCTGTGAAGCTCACAACTTGGACCCAGTGACAGCAGCCCAGTGCCCACCTGATGAAGTCGATCTGCAGGTGATAGAGGTTGATGTTAGTAAAACTTTTCCAAGGGTTGAGGCTCGTAAAGCTGCCTGCGCAGACGGTAACCCTTCCTGTGTCCTAAAGGTATGTTACACTCAGCTATCTCAGGTTTTTATTGAAATGTTTAACCGGTCCCTGTCACTGTGTGGTTACACTGTGTTTTAAGAAAACACCATCATGCCAGTACCTAAGAAAATACCTGTCTCTTGCTTTAATAATTACTGACCTGTTGCTTTGACCTCTGTTATTATGAAGTGCCTGGAATATATATAAAATGCAACATTACTGTTACCTTTGACCCATTACAGTTTGCCTACTGTTCCAATAGATCTGTAGATGACGCTATCTCGCTTGCTCTGCATACTGCCTTAGTACACCTTGAAAAGAAAAATACTTATGTCATAATGTTGTTTATTTGATTACAACTCTGCTTTGAATACAATTGTACCATCCAAACTGGTGTTGAAACTCAGAGGTCCTGGCACCACATCACCCCAGTCCTAAAAGACCTCCACTGGCTACCCATTTCCCACCGGATCAGTTACAAAATCCTGGTTCTCACTTATAAAGCCCTTCACTAACTGGCTCCCCCCATACCTCACCGACCTCCTCTCCTCCCACCAACCCTCTCAGTTCCTCAGATCCACCTCAGTCTCCCTTCTCTCCACCCCCAGGTCCAACCTCTGCAGCTTTGGTGACCGAGCCTTCTCCAGGGCAGCTCCCAGGCTCTGGAACTCACTCCCCCAAATCATTAGAGACTCAGAATCCCTCCCACTCTTCCAACCCCGTCTCAAGACACACCTCTTCTCCATTGCCTTCTCCTGCACCCCCGCCCTCTTATCCACCCCTAATCTGAGGCAGGGCAGACTAAGGACCGAGCACTCGACCCGCTGCCCCTCCTCTTGCAACTCCTTCCCCAAGCACATCAGACACTGCTCCGATCTGCCCACATTCAAGTCATTAATCAGGACTCACCTCTTCAGACTTTCTTTCATCTGTGATTTATGTTTTTGGTGTGTTGCTTTTAGTTTATTCTAATTTATATAAAGCGTCTTTGAGTAGCATGAAAAGCGCTATATAAATAAAATGCATTATTATGATTAGGTCTTGGTCTGGGCAACTCCATCTGTAATTGGCTATTTGATTTCCTGACAGGCAGGCTCCAGACTGTGAGAATAGGTAAAACATACTCAACCACGTTAGTTCTTAGGACCGGTGCACCTCATGGCTGCTGTCTCAGTCCCCTATTGTACAGTCTGTTTATACACGACTGTGTTGCCAAATATGACAATATCAGCATCATTAAATTTGCAGATGACGCCACAGTGGTTGGACTAATAAGTGACAGCGATGATAGGGCCTATAGGAGGGAAGTGGAATATTTAATCATATGGTGCCATGATAACAACCTCTCTTAATATCAATAAGACCAACGAAATCATTGTTGGGGAATTGCATTCCTATTTCCATCAATGGGTAATCTGTCGAAATTATGGACAGTTTTGGATTTCTTGGTTTACACATCACAGACAGCCTTGCATGGTCTCTCAACATTAATTGCAACCAAAGCAAGGCACAGCAGAGACTGTATTTTCTGCGGTGTCTCAAGAATTTTGGTGTAAGTACCAAAATTCTTGTGAACTTTTATCGCAGTATCATTGTCTTGACAGGCTGCAGCATAGTGTGGTTTGGCAACCTGACTGCTCAGGACTGCAGACCGCTGCAAAGGACTGTGAAGACAGCAGCAAAAATCGTTGGCATGGAACTACCACAACTTCATAATATTTACACCACTTGCTGCAAAAGGAAAGCCCAAAACATCATTAAGGACACCAGCCAACTGCTCAGGTTCTGTTCTCGCTCCTTCCATCTAAAAAACATTACCGGAGCATCAAATCACACACCACCCGTCTCAGTAATAGTTTGTTTCCACAGGCAGTCAGGTTGCTGAACAGCTAACACACCCATATTACGTTGTTGTGTTGTTGTGTACTGTATTTTGTGCATATAATGTATGAATTCATGTGTACATAGTCTTTGTAGGTCTGTAGTGTTGTTGTTGTTTTTTGGGGATGGTGTGTCCTTGTGTCCTTTGTTTTAAGGTAGAGAGAGCCAGAGCACAAGAATTTCCTTGTATTCTAATACACATGGCAATAAAGTTGAACTTGGACTTAAGAGTCTTCCCTATTGCAGTTAATGGATTATACATTTTAGCATGGTTTGCCAAGGGAATTAGGGAATGGTCTCCTTTTATTTTATATTAACAAAGCATATCATCAGTTGGCACATACTGGCCTGTGGGTAGGTTTAGTTAGTAGTTAATTAGGTTAAATGGTTTAATCACAAATGTGCCTTGGTTTTTCTCCTGCTTTCGAACCACTCAGCAGCTCTCGTTCAACTATCGGAGTTTTACCAATGGAATATAAACTGTTCATTTTCTTTGTAGTATGTATAGATAAAATTAGATGAAAGTTTAGTGATCTTATGGTGAAACTGACTCATTGCAGCAGTTGATAATAGTATATAGCCTGGGAAAGATGTCTAAAATTGAAATGGGGGGAAAAGGGACATTAAACACAACACCGCTAGTACTGTAAAATCCGAAGTATACCAAGTAAAAACGTTATGAGAAATATATGAATAATATATTACTTAACATTCATATGAAATGAAAGCATGTGTGCAAGGTTTGAAACACATCAGTAAAACATTTGTCATGATAATGGCCGAGTCGTTTGAAAAGAACATGTTGCTTATTGGTTGAATGAAGAAGAGTACATTAATATATGCAACTTTAGCATATATGCATGCTGTATATATGCTTTACTCATTCTCTAACAAAATAATAGTGGGGGGGGTGTTATGAAAGTTCCAATGTATCAACGTCACATGTTCACAGATATATTCAGTTCCCTAGTTTAAGACACATTCCTGCAAACTGAGTGGTGAGACACTTGTTAAGTAGAATGTTAGCCAACAGAATTCACAGAAAGATGACAGATAATGAAACCTCGGTTACACTGCCTCTGTTTTTGCTTAACCTCAAGGTCAGACATTATAATCTTATCTTATAAAAACAGTTGGGTATGCAGCACTGTATTTGCATGACCGTATCTCAAAGGCCTTCATGATCCAATTATTGTTGTTCTCCTGGCAAGCCACAATAGTTTTTATGCAAGCACAGAGATGCAAAATGCAGCACCCCACTCAAGGAGGTCAGGAATGATAAATGTAACTGGACATTTCTTCCCATATAACCTACAATCTGAAGAATTAAAAGGTCACGATCATAGATAGTAAAGTGGCTGGTTTGTGGAGCCCCCCTCCTCCCCCTCACCTGTAGAGTGCACCCAAAGACCCCGATCATGAGCATAGCGATGCACAGGTACTCTGAGAAAACATCCCACCATGGCTTTAGAACCCGAAACTTCGGATTTGGTTCCGAGGCAAAGTTCCGGAATTCGCCCACTGGGATCATCCTGGCTGACTGTCCCGGACACAGAGAAAAAGGAGAGAGGGACTTTGAGGAGGAGCAAGGCTTTCCAAACTGTGAGTGCTGTGTTTACACCTTGTCAAAAAGGTCAATTAGTTTTCTGGGGAAATAGTTGCAATACTTTGCTAATAAAGATCTGATTTCACTGTAACCAACTGAAGGCTGGCATTGTTTGTGGGACTTCCTCAGTAGAATGAATGGTCTGCCTTGCACTATACAGGCCCGGGAAGTGGATAAACTAGTTTGACAACAGTGTCTGAGAACAAAAAAACAAAAAAAACAGAGAAGGCTGTTCCTGAGAGTAGCTTTGGCAATATTTAACCAGTATTACTAATATAATATAATCTAATAAAAAGGAAAGACCACCACAATAGCATATTCTCGGTCATTTCTTTTTCTTTGACAATGACAGCTGTGATAACAAAGGAAAAAGAAAACACGTTGCTCTAAAAAAGACACCGACTACGACTGCTCAGTCAGAGACATTTATCCACGAATAGCTACTTTGTGAGCATTTATGTGTCTCATTTAAATATCCGAAAGTGCCTGAGGGAGACAAAAACCAGATACTTCAAATCTACGTTATAACAGCGACACCAGAGCCCTTACAGGAGCGAACCATCTGCGACTTTCCTCCTGGCAGGATGGTACTAGCTTTATTCAGTGACCACGTAAAAGCTGGAGTAACAAAAAAAAACAAAATCTCTCACACACACACACACAACCTACACACAAATACACACAGGCGTCTTTTTCAGAAGTTGTGTTTATCTTACCTCCGCCCGACTTTCCACAGGTGTCCTGCGGGGAGCTGCTCCGGGACGCTCCTCTGTAGGTGTCTCCGCTCCCTCTGCACAGCTTCGCCCTGCAGTACCGAGGGGAGGTGGGGACGCTCTCCACTGACTAGTAGTGGCCACTGATCGGACACGTTGAACCGGGAGTCAGTGGAGTTTGACACGGTTTTCTTTTTTTTTTTTATCTCGTGTTCTCCGTCTGCCCACCGGCTCATCGTCGTCCAACCAGCACCGGCGAGTCCCGGAGTTAACACGCAGGTGAGGCCCGGAGCCATTTAAAGCGAGAGCGGCTGTTTTTACGTTGCTCTCTTGAACGTTCTTGGCGCCTCTCGGCCCCGGCCAGAAGATGTTGACCACCAACTCTTAAATTAAAAAAAAAAAAAAAACGAAAAAAACAAAACAAATAAATGAATAAAAGCGACCTCCGTAGCTATGCTGGGGTTTTTTTTTTTAACGGGTCGGCTCACAACAGGCTCAATCACACACACCTGCCAGATTCATCGAGGGAACGAGATGAGGCCGGTCCATTGTATCAATGTGAATTATGCCGAGGTCGAAGGCGTATGGGCCGGGCTTTTAGAAGGGCACGTTTTGAATGGACAGAAACGCCAAAGTTGTGTAAATCAGTGTCTTACAATGAAATTTGCGTTATTGATGACGATTAGTCCTTTGTTAATTTGAAAGTCGTCTTTGGCGCCATCTAGTGGTCATTGGTGCTCACGACCAGTAAGTCCAACTATATTTGCAAAAATCACACAATAAGACTTTGATTCGTTGTTGAAAAAAATCTAAAGTTGCATGGAGGAAAAGTTTGTTAGTGTGTTTTAAAAATGAGCATAAAATGCGTGATGCCACCCTTTATAAATAAAAAGGGAAACAAAACACATGAACACCATGGTACAATAAACATATACTTTTACTTTACAACGCATTTTGTACAGGGTACTGTTTGCTGAAAAAATTTACAAAGCAGACCTTAAATATACTATTATTCATTCCAACTACTGACTGACAGGAAGAACGTCCCTTTCAAACTGAAGCAAACTTAAATGTTCAAATTTAGCATTCACGGGCATTCATTTTAGTTAAGACGCATGCTAGTTAGTCAGAAACACAACACCAGTCCAATTCAATACAAAGTTGTCAGTTTAGGTGAAAAAAAAAAAACAGACCAAAACCAATAAATAAAAAAAAAACAGCTCTTAATTTCATTACAAGACTTCTCATAATATCAATATACAAAAAAAAAAATTACTTAAAAAATCTTTGTAGCTTAAATTGCTGTACAAATGCATTTCTTTAAGCAGATAAATTTTCTTCCATCACAATATTCGAATGTGGATGCACAAACATGGTCACTTTTTTCTGAGGTCTGGTGAACGAGAAAACTAAATTGTCAACTACAGGGGAGATGTTTAATTATTTTCATACTTGATCTATTCTCCTTTTTTTTAGAAAAACACATTGAATCCAAGTTTCAAAATGCTACAGTATTCATTTCTAATAATAACGACCAAAAAAAAAGTTCCTTCACTCTCTTGGCACTTCATATAATTCAAATAACTGACCCACATTAACAGTCGCCTCTCCAAGTTACGAGAGGCGACACTCACCTATTTGCTTGAATCTTTGCGATGCGTTTAGGTGTAGTTAAGCTACAAGTAGCAATGAGTGTGAGGGTTGTTTTTTTTTATCATGTTTTAAACAATCAGCTCCCAGTTTTCTGAGATTAGTTTTGGATTTTCAACTTTGGCTTCCCTGTCTGGGTCAAATAATTGAGAGACACAAAATAACAGTGCCACCGCTTTGAGCCTGAGGTCTGGCACCTCGTGGAAAGATAGTGACGACAATCATACCTATAGGCGCGGAAATGGCACTTCGCTCTTTTGATATCTTATATACTGACAATGCTACAATTGCCTCTATTTCAAATAGGATCTATTTGAAATAGGATCTATTTGAAATACCACCCCTCCCCCTTACAAGTCTTTCTTTGCCAAAAAGGCTGGTCTTAAAGAGTAGAAAAAAAGAGCCTATTGCTCCTCTTCGAGTATCCCTGGGCCAATAAGCAACCCCTCTTTGTAGGCAGCCATTCTTTGAATCTTGGAGACTTTGGTCCAGTCACAGACATCAGATTAAAAAGATCTCATTTCACTGACCGCAAATAAATTCTCTTTTTAACATCCTACTCAGTTGGAGGAGGAAGAAAGGCTGCCCCATGTGAGGGGTGCTTCAGCATGTCTGTTTCTAGTTAATCAACATGAGCAATCTTTATTTACTGGAAGACTGAAGGGAGAGCCCCAAGCAGAAACTGAGATGGTGGCAGTTGGTGCTCAGGTGTCCTTACTGTAGGACCCGCTGTGTTGCTGGACGTGGCGTGAGTCAAAACCAGAGGGACCTGAGTGATGTGTCGGTAACACAGCACTGCTTTCCCTCTCCGACTTCTGACACTGGGACAGCTCCTTCTGGCACGGCTCCATGGTGACCGCCACACCCACGCCACTCCGGCCTGACGTCATTCGAGTCACCTCGGACCAGGTGTCTGTTTCAGGGTCGTAACACTCCACACTGTCAAGAAAGGTATTGCCATCATAACCTCCTGTAAAGAAAGATATTTCATCATATCAATAAAGTGATTACTTTGAAAAAACAAACAAACAAATAATGAGTAAAAGTAAGCCTTGGTTAACAGTATTTTGTAAGGACACTTAGACATGGATCAGACAACGTTAGTCGAGTCATGAAAACATCTGGGTACCACTTTACATTAAGACTACCCTTCCATCCATCCATCCATTATTCAAACTGCTTATCCTGCTGTCAGGGTCGCACGGATGCTGGCGCCTTTCCCAGCAGTCACTGGGCAGCAGGCAGGGAGACACCCTGGACATGCCGCCAGGCCATCACAGGACTATAAAGGGTTTATGTATGGCTTATAATTAGTTTATTAATTAGGCTGTGAACACTTTATAAATCATTAATAAGCTGTTATAACGCATTAGATAAAAAGGGAAACAGTGACCTGTTGCTTACCAAATAATAAGCCCACATTTACCAGTATTGTTGAGCCTCAGATCTCATTGGTTATTTAGCCAACAACCAGTAAGAGCTGAGATTTAACAGGATAGAGATAAAAAGTGCAGCAGCAACTTGATCTTGCAAAATAGTAAGACAGTATTGATGTATGAAAACTGTTATAACTTGGTTATTTATGATTTATAAAGTGTTTACAACTGAATTAATAACCTAATACTAAACGATTTATAAATCCTTTATAAGGGTAGTCTTGGTACCAACATTTGTCTATATTACACAGCTGCAACTGTGTCATGGCTCTGTTATATGGATCTTTTATTACACTGCACTTTTACAGTTGTGGACTACTGAATATAAACAAATGCAGATTAAATTACAGGGCTGTTTAACTTCACAATCATTGTTACCCATTTTCTTAAAGAGATACTTGCATCAAAATCTGACTTTTCCTGTTGTTAATCGATGTAAGGAGTGTGGATGTGATCGATGAGACAAATGGTAGCCCTAAAATCACATTTATTGCCAGGTGAAAGATATCGGCAATCAAGTAACCGCTTTCCGGTTGGTGAAAATGTGGTAACTTGCCGCATCATGAATTACCATTAGCATAGAGGGCGTGTCCATAGCAGGACGCCATAAAAGCGGAGATGCACCCTATTGGTTCGAAGGAATACAGCTGTATTGGCTGAGTAACATATTCGTGAGGCGAGTAGTCAACTTCCACTGTGAAAGAGGAATCGTCTTCCACTTCCACATCCTCAACCTCAAAGCTGCTGTCGGTGGTCTCGTCGCTCGCCTTTTCTTTTTTTTTTTTGGTAAAGTGACGACAGAGCAGGAAGGGGGCTGTCACCAGTGAATTTCTCATTTTTCTACGGCAAGCACAAGTGGTTTAGCCCCAGTGTTTAGTCCACCCAGCCACACCAGCACAACCACCCTTAATTTCAGTAGCCAATAGCTATGAAATCATAAAACCACACCTACCTTTCGGCTGTAATTCAAACCACCCGTGTTAAAAATGTGCTCAGAAACAGCATGAAAGTATCTCTTTAAAGGAACTGCAAAGACTGGTACAGGTTAAAACATATGGTGGCTCTTTTTGTTTTGTTTGTTTTTTTAAACAGGAAACTGGCGTAAGTCACATGAAAACTGGGGGAGTGGGTGGGTACACTTTGCCAGTGTTAAGGCTTTAGTGGATTCATAATTGTAAATCTCATTTCATTCTCCGACTCATTTCTCAGCCACCTACCCAGAACGTAGATACGGCCGTGGTGTGTGGTGACTCCCAGAGCACTACGCCGATGCCTCATGGAGGCAGCAAAGCTCCAGGTGTCCGTCTCCACGTCGTAGCGCTCCACTGTGTTCAGCTGGTTGGTGCCATCATAGCCGCCCATCACAAAGATTCGGTTCCCCAGAGCACAAACACCTGCAAGAGAGGTAGGCGTGGTCAAATGTGACTTTACCTAAAGGCTATTTAGCAGTATTTAGAGAACAAAATCTTAGTAAATACCGATACATGGTAAAACACAGGATGTATACAACTTCTATTGATGTATCTTAAAAGCTTTTTTTTTAAGTTAGTCACACTGGCCCATTATTTAAAAGGATGTTCTTGAAGAGATGAATGGAGTGGGGAGCTTACACAATGAATGCTTTGTGGAACTACAGTTTATCTATAAAAATAAATGCCCTGACATGCACTGACAACAGAGATGCTATTAGAGGACTGCTGCACTTCAGTGATGACCATTACAGCGAGTGAGTAATGGAAAAAAGAAAAAAAAAACTTAACCGAAGCACATTTATAATACAGGAACTCGTTCTGTTAGGAAGAACCACAAAGGGCCGGTCAAACTTGTCAGAAGTCGTAAACAGCTAAACAGACTACAACCAGTTTCAACAAAGTATAGTTACCTTTCACAGTGGGCCTAATAAACAACATTATATTAGATTCATTATATTAATCATTCCCAAATTGTGTCGGGGGTATTGCAGCGGAGGATGAGGGATGACAATAAGTATAAACAATTGGAGTGGAACAAAAATGTAATGGAATAACGTTACGATGGGAACCAAAAAACAAACAATGCAAGTTCCCAGATGGAAACCATCAAATGTAAAAGCCAAAGCTTGGACTACAACAGAACACAATTACTCTTGAGGGGGAGAGTGTGTCAACGAGAGAAGCTGAATGGGGAATTACCACAGTGCGTATCTGAAGCCTGTGAAAAGTGAAAGCAGTCAAGAAAAAGTTCAGGTTCCCGCAAGAGCAAAATGTAGAGGTGCCCTCACGGCACACTGTTGAGTACTGGCCCACTTCAACCACTGGAGACAAACAAACCCCAAATGGCTTCATATCACTTCACCTTCCATTAAATGTAGAACCCACACATTTAAGCGGAGGAGCCAATACCTCCTGTTTCCCCAGATATGGTGTAAACTATGCTCAAATCCAGCTATCCAACAACACTATTTCAAGTTGTTCGCATAATTTTGGAATGACTTGGATTTTCTCATTGAGATAATAAAAAAATGAAACCTTTTCCAATGAGATGGGGGAGGGGGACTGAAAATTTTTGGGAACCACAGCATTAAAAGCCTATACTTACAAGCACTTAATTTAGATTAAGTCATTTAGTAAATCAAGTGTTTTTACTGTGATAAAGGGACAAATGAAACGATAAAGTGAAACTGATATACGTCATCTGATATTATGTCACATATGTGACCAATAAAGCCCCTTTGCTCATTCTCCTGAATGTTAAAGAAAACAGCCCAACTCTCCTACACCAATAAGAGTCAAGGAATGGATAAAAATCCTTCCACACCTCATCCCATCATCAGCTGCTTCCCCAGACGTCCCTCTCCCCAGCAATGCCCTCCAACTCCTCCTGGGTGATCCCAAGGCGTTTCCAGGCCAGACTGGACATGGAAGTCCATCCAGCAAGTTCTGGGTCTACCCCGGGGTCTCCTCCCAGCTGGCTGTGCCTGGTAAACCTCCAGAGGAAGGCCCCCAGGGGGCATCCTAATCAGATGCCCGAACCACCCCAACTGGCTCCTTTCGATGCGAAGGAGCAGCGGCTCTACTCCGAGCTCTCTCCGGATGTCCGAGCTCTTCACCCTATCTCTAAGGCTGAGCCCAGACACCCTACGGAGGAAACTCATTTCAACCGCTTGCAGCCGCGATCTCACCCTTTCGGTCACTACCCAAAGCTCATGACCATAGGTGAGGGTTGGAACGAAGATCGACTGGTAAATTGAGAGCTTTGCCTTCCGGCTCAGCTCCCTCTTCACCACAACAGTCACAACATCCGCATTACTGCTGATGCTGCACCAATCCGCCTGTCCATCTCCCGCTCCATCCTACCCTCACTCGTGAACAAGACTCCGAGATACTTGAACTCCTTCACTTGCCACAGCCACTTTATTTTGAACAAAGAACATAAAGAAGCCATTTATGAGCCCTCTCATTTTCATAATTCACAAATTCTGTTCCAAGCCCATTGTATTATTGTCATTCTGAAAGATTTTTTTTTTTTAATTCCACAAAAGCTGACTCTCTGTAGATGGAAACTTTTGATGTGACCACATTGTTCCATTTCTTTCTCACCAGCTCCAGAACGAACGGTGTTCATGGCTGCCATGGTTTTCCACTCATCCTTGTCTGGGTTGTAGCACTCGGACGAGCTGAGCCGGTGGGTCCCGTCGAAACCCCCAACTGCGTACAGCAGCCGGTTGATGACAGCCACCCCCACACCGATTCGCCGCGTCAACATGGGGGCTACAAGCTGCCACTGATCCCTCTCCGGGTCATACCTAAGGAGCAGGACATGAACACAAATCAGTTGTCATCCAGTTTCGCTACCCGCGCTCAGCTGAACTAACACATTCAATTTTTATTGTGAAATTTGAGGTGGACATTCCACCAGTTTAGGCATTTGGCCTTTCAACAGTCTTTTGTTTGCCCTGTTAATATTTGTCATTCGTCACTGCTTCATGTCTACAGCACAGTTGAGGAACAGGACCGAGACACTCACACAGGTGAATTATCAGCAGTGACTCATAAATATGATACTTGGATATATACTTGATACGTAAGGCATGCATCCATTTTCGAATTCATAATTTGTTACTGGGCCTGTCTGGGAATTTTGAATCATGCCTGTGGAGCAGGATTAATACATGAGACATTTGTTGGTGAGATGTATTGGCAGGCAATAACATTTGACTTGAATGAAGAAGTACCAATTTATGTTCGAAAAAGTTGCGGTGTTCTAAAGTGCAAAAAAAATGCTTCACTAAAAATATACACTTTTCCATTACAGCTACCTGGAAAGCGATTTTTAAAAAGACAGTTTCTTATTCTTTAAAAGTATACAATAGCAGCTGTATGAACACCATTTTCCAAATATAATCGACTTATTTCCTGAGAATGTGACGAAAATCCCTTTAACATGAACGAATACAATAAGATTGTCTTAATTAAGACTTCCACTGCTTTCAGTCAGATCCTGATCGTGCTACTAAGCCGAAACCCAGAAAAATTAAAAATCATAATAATCAAAATATTTAAAACTCATCCCATCTTTGAGAATAGCCACATGACACAAAACCAAATGCAAATCCATTTAAAATAGCTGTGATCACTGCCAATCGAATCACCCATCCACTTACATTTCCACACTATTGTGATGAATACAACCATGTGACCCGCCCACTGCATAGATCATCCCATCGATAACGCCGACTCCAATGCGGTTCCTGGGCACACTCATTGGCGCGCAGGGCAGCCAGCAGTTGTTCATGGGGTTGTAGCAGTCCAATGTATTCGAGTCCATGTTTCCATCAGGTGCGTTGTTTCTTCCACCGACAGCATAGAAAAGCCCGCTGATCACACAGGCTGCCAGACCACTCCGGGGTACCTGGAGGTCGGCTAGCCTTAGCCAGGCTCCCGTACAGGGGTTGTACGCCTCCAGGTAGCTGAGAGACTGACGGAAGTAACCCCCTGCTGTGTAAATGAGCTGCGGCACCTTGGGGGTACGACAGGAGTTGACTTTGGTGGGCTTGTGGAGGGTGAGGTCCTGGAAGATCTGGGCCAGGTAGTCTTTACACTGGGGATCCCAGTCTAGAGACTGTAGCTGAGCCTGCAGGAAGTTAGGTGTAAGGGAATGGCAGCGGACAGCCTGGAGTAAAGCCTGGACGTAAGGTCGCCGGTTCTCTCGGTCATAGCGCACCCACGCCACGCATGCCTGGAAGACCTCAGACTCGCAGCGCACATTGAGCTCATCACGGCTGATGAGGGTAACTAGCTGGCAGTGGGACAGATTGAAAAACTCCTCCTGGGTTGCTACCTGTAAACAGGAGGACAAAGGAGTAGATGAAAATATTTAATGACATTTTTAACAGACGTGCTGGGCCCTTGAGCAGTACTTATTTAGGTGTGTAAATAAACAAGTGGAAAGAACAAAGTTACCTTGGGAATTTAAGAAAGACATTTGGTACATGTCTAGAACAAAGTCCCCAAGGTAAATTGGGCCACTGATACATCCTTACATGCTATGACTCATGTAGCACACACACTTGGAAGATGCAGGGCACCAACTCTCAGGTTTGAAGTACAAAGGCTGGCCTACAGAGACCGCAATAGAACAATTGAAAACTGTTTGTCTGTACCACAACACCCCTTGACCTGAACAACTGAGAGCAACATTAACTAAAACAAGTCAAATGCTTAATCCATTTATGAGCTGGCATCATGCAGAAGATTTGAATCTTTATAATGCATGATTGCCAACGCAATGAAACATAAACATAAGTTGTGTAAATGCATATGATATGTAGACTGGATGAACAGTACATGTTTAAAATGTACAGTTGTAAATGAGGATCTAGATGTCCTGAGGTTAAGTGAAATCAGTTCATTTTTTTCTGTCTATTTACAGCTCGGAAAAAAATGCTGACAGTTGTTTAACTACTGAATATGAAAGCAGGGGAAAGCAAAACAAAGGCATCATCAAAACTTAATGAAATATCTCATTTATCTCATCTGTCGAGAAACAATTAGCCGGCTACAATAGGAAACTCTTAATTCCACGTGCAACAGCATTACAAGGTTAACACTGCTTTAAAGCGGCTGTAGACAACTTTTCAACCCCCCCCCCCGTGTTTCCAGGTGTTTTTTATTGTTTGCGCCACTGTCGCAAAGACAACCAGATCGCCTTTCCACTTATTATATTAGCAGCCTGGGTACTGTCCAAAGCAAGAAACAACTGTAAGAATCCCAAATTGAACTAAAAACCCTGATCTCAGTGCTATGATAAAGGCGGAGTAAAACATCTGGTAGTATTAATAAGTACACAAGTTGTGTTACTTACTGATCCAGTAGAAAGAATGCCAACTGAATGTCTGTTTGGAACCCTCTCAAGTCCTGGGTCAGGGATGGGCAACATGATCCAGAAAGGGTCGGTGTGAGTGCAGGTCTTTTTTCCAACCAAGCAGCTACACACCTGAGTCAACAAATCAAGGTACTTAGCAAAGACTATTGGTTGACTAATAGAATCAGGTGTGTAACTGCTTGGTTGGAACAAAGACCTGCACCCACACCGGCCATTTCTGGATCATCCCTGTACCTGGGTGTTGTCTCAAACTCTGTTTCCCCCTAGCCAGAGTTCGACACAACATCCAGACACTTGATTAACTTTAACCTAACCTCAACCTAACCCTAAGCTTAACATAATGCTTACCTTAACCTAATCGTAACCAATAGCAAATCTGTTTCCATGCGAATGCTTTAGTCTGGCTTGGGGGAAACCGATCTCGATGGGGAAACAGAATTCGATACAACACCATAGCTTGCTCCATCGAGCGAGCTATGGACAGGCTCGAGCTATGGAGCTATGGACAGGCTCTTGTTGTACCTCTATTTCTATCGCTCCCCCTCTTCACCTTCTTTGCCTCCTCCATCAACAGGGTTATTTTCTCTTGCCAGGTAGTTTCCACTGTCACTTCGGTTGTTCCATGGTACGCCATTTCCACTACTGGGGAAAACAAAATTGCTATCCTCTTCCTATTTGGTTGCGCAGTGATTGACGCACTTCCTTTGTGCCATAAATCGAGCCTCCATTTTTCCGCGAGATGGTAATCATATTTTGGTTGTGCAATGGTTGACACACTTCCTTTGTGCTGTAAATTGAGCCTTCATTTTCCTGCGAGATGGTACCCAGTGGCAGAGACTTGCAGAGTGAAAGCGAGGATTATAGGGAACCAATCTAAATGCCAATGGTGTCATTATTCTATAGCCATTACACTGTGCAATTAACATGTACGTCATAATAACAAGTTAAAGCAAAAAAAGTTGTCTACTGCCGCTTTAAGTAACTATTGCCTTCGATACCACTTTAATAAACACCACATATACGGTAACTGATCCCTGATTCTGTATTGGATTTTTCAATATTGCATCTCACAATACCTGGCTGAAATTCATGTAAATGTATTCCCGGGCCCTCTGGTGGAGCTCAGTGCAGCCTATCTGTTCAGCAAAGTTGGCGATGCCGATGGCGTTGCTGGGGTCCAGCTGCTGGACCAGGAAGTCACAGCAGGCCTTGACCACACTGTCAATCTGGTACATGACCGCACCGTTCATCACATGGATCACACACTTCTCCCCCACAGAGATGCTGGCTGTGTAGGCAAACTCTATCAGTCTGTCCATAACCTGAGAGGGTACGCAGGGCAAGGGAGTGGGAGATAGTTGCATAGTGAGTGTATAAAAGGGATTGATGAAGAAACATGGGGGGGGGGGGTATGGAATTGTCAGTGATCAGATAGTGGAGCAGAGGGACAGGATATGGAAGGGGAATGTGGAGGGGTCGAGTGAAACAATCAAGACAGAGAAGCAAAGAGGAGAAAATGAAGAAATGGCACAGAAATGGAGGAAGAGAAAGATATGGGTCAGAGAAGCATGAGTGTATGCTGAGCCATTAAGGGAGAGTAAATGCATAAGAATACAATGGGAACAATAGCAACACAAGTGGTTAAACTGAGTCTGCTTGCTTCAGCTATTCGATTAGCCAGACATCATAACAAGCTGGTTCACAAATGAAGAGAGCAATATGCACCTCAGCTGTGACACCAACCATCTTATCAGTGGATGTGTTGTAATCACACAATCTGTCATGTTCTGACAATGTCTGGGTGTCTCTCTGACACAGACTCCATCTCTAAAGTTCACGTAAAATGATAACTGCGTTTCTGTCTGGCAAAACATTAACTTGCTTAGAAAGTGAACACTACCATTCAGAAACACCTAATTAGTGAGGTCACATTAACTAAAATTATGACATTCAAACTTTTTTTAATCTTATCCTTGAATAGTTTTTCTGCTTTCTTTACCAATCAGCAGACCAATCACATGATCCGATCCAGATTTTATGTGGAACATTAGTTTGAAAAGCATTTCAACTGCAATGTTATGCAAATAATGCCACAGTAAACAATAGGAATATTGTTAACAGGAATAGCTAGATTAAGCTACCTCTTAACATCTGTGAATGTTCCTGAGATCCTTAAAAAAAAAACTGAAAGGGATGGGAAGTCTTCCCTGTCACTCAATGCCCCTAAGACACTACAGGTGTTAGTACAAGTATTCCAAGTGACATTTTTGGTCTATAGCAGAAATTTCCCAGCTAATAAAATATATCTGACTCACCCTGGGGTGGATCCCTTCAATGGGCACGACCTCCATACCGCACTCCTTCAGACCATTGGTGAACATTGCCCTGAAAACTGGGGACGATGAGGCCAGCACCACCTTGTGGGCCACAAAGTCGACAGCCTCCAGGTCATTGTACCGCACACGCAGTGTCACATCGCACAACTGCCGCTCCAGACGCAGCTCATTCATGATGGCGAAGGCGGCAGCCGTGTGGCTCTCAAGCGTGTAGCTGAAAACACGGTGGCCATTGCGCGTGGATGGCGTCACCAGCGCCTTACATTCTGTCATACACTCTGTCATTTCCCTGCTGTCTCCTCCTCCCCCTCCTCCTCGTCCCCCTACTCAAGAGCAACGGGCAGTGTGAAGGGGCATGCTTGCTCCCACTGCGGGTTGGTGTGGGGGCTACTGGTGAAATAAGGGATACTTTTGAAATAGAGGACCTTAGTTGGAACCAAGGGTTCAACTGCAGGTTCAGGGCTTATCCGGTGTCTGGTTTTTGCTTCTTTGTCAAAGTTAAAGAATAATCTCTGTCGCAAAGAGGATTCTCCGACTCTGTTTAGTCCTTGAGTCCTTGAGTTGAGTTGGGTTTTTTTAGGGAGTTGTTCCTTATCCGATATGAGGATCTAAGGACAGGATGTTGTGTTGCTGTAAAGCCCCTTGAGGCCAATTTGTGATATTGGGCTATACAAATAAAATCGACTTGACTTAACTTGAGTCCAGTCACAGTGATCATTAAGCAGCTACAACACATTTCTATGCCAAAGGCTAGTCATGGCTGTTTGTACTGTGGCATGGTGTGAATTAACTATAATGACGTGTATCATTGATACTGGAAGATCTGGATTTCTCTGGTATTTGTGAGCAATACCTTTGTCCTTTTATTCATTTACTTGACCATGTAAGGGTGAGACTGAGAGAGCGTTTTACTAGTACTACAGCAATCAAAGAAATCATTTGCCCATTGTTTCAGTTAATCTGTATATGTTGGCCATTGCAACAGCTTTATTTCCGAGGAGGATGTAAACACTGACTTACGAAAACATAGCCTAGCACAATCTAACCAAACATAAATCTATTGTAACACCCATTGCTAGTCTAATGGACCATCTTTTTTGAGGTTCACACCTTGCTCCTCAAATTTCTGTTCAGCCCGTGTCAAGCAACACAACATTCTAAAAAAAAAAAAAAATGGGGAAAAAAATCATAAAATAGTTGAAGTCTTTGAAAGTTTAAACCTGTGAACAAAACCCAACAGGTAGACTTTCATAGCAATTTCTCATAGCAGGGATGAGAGGGGGGGGAGGCTGGGCGGATTTACAATGACATTTTAATGTAGGACATCATTTAAGCTCCCCTCTGAGGGAGATACTTTGGCTGGGGGCTGCAGAGATGTACACAGCAAACAGGGCAGAGGGAGGCGTTGTCACCTCTGTCAGGGAAAAAAGAAAAAGAGGGCTGGATGCCAAAAGTGTCACGAATGTAACTTGGAGCCCTGGGGGATGACAGGGTGTTCAGTGGCTTCCTCCGGAGAGGCCTTCCTCGAGGTCGTACCGCTCAGGAATTTGTTTGCACCGCTGTGTGTACTGGGAACCTGTTGGCTCAGCTGACAACTGGAAATAGAGAAGAAACAAAGAGAAAGAGACTTAGAAAAAGTAGTTTATGATTTTAAATGAGGTCCACTTTCAATCTCATACACAGCTATCATTGGGTATATCGAATTTTAAAGAACTGCTGTTTTCTTACACAATCCAAGTTTAAAGTAGCACATAATGAGCTATATAGTTTTTATACAGGCTTCTGCTGTTGGTAGCTATATTATATATATTATATTTAAATCATTCTACACAGAACAGTGATTTAGCTAAAAATTGTCTGTAGCGGCTTTTTGTCCACAGTCACTGCATTCTAGACCATAAAGTTGTCCCCACCAATGGTTTGTTCTTCCATACACTACAGTAAACCAGGTTCAAAGTTTATTCCCAATCATGATGAACATGCTTTCATTGTATCATGATTCATCTCTCTTTAAATCAAAATTATATGTCTCTGACGATTAAGATTCCAATACCAAAAATGGGAGATCAACAAACCACAGTCAAATCTTGGTACAAACAAAATCTCAAATAAATCTATGATGTTTGTTTGGTGAAGATGAAATGAATATAGAAAGAAAGCAAGGCTCCCCTCTGGGCCCCGCAACCCTCTACATGGTTAAAAAGATCAAGAAACAGGTAGGTTTCCCAATCGAATGCCTTTTAAATTTACACCAGTGTATAGGGGATCCCATGACTGTAGGATCTCTTTGCAGAAAGGCTTCAAATGACTTCTTGAGAATCTCCACAGACACAGACACGACATAAATGCAGAGTGTAACAGATAGCAGGGGTGGTGGGGGTGATGCCCACTCCAAGAGAAAAACAGAGTGACTTAAATTAGGCCTCAGTACAGCTGGCCAGTATGACAGTGTTTTTCAGCCTGTCCTGTGACCAGTCCAGCTGGGGTGGGTAGTAGAGCGAGTTGGGAACGCGTATATGTGAGATCTAACAAAGCATATTATGACAACTTGTTTACACAGACTTGTGTGTGTGTGTGTGTGTGTGTGCGCGTGCACACACACACACACAAACACACACACACACTTTTGGTAATGTTTTAGGACATTGCAACGGAAGATCAGGCAAGCTAGGAAAATCTGAATTCGGGTCCTTGGAAAAGAACATTTGCGCAACATTACAACACAACCTGTTGGAATACCAAAAGAAGAAATCATTTTATTTCCTCTAACACGTGTTGGAGGAAATAGAATGGTCAATGGTCACTTCTTTCAAGAGTGTAAATCTGCGATAAAAAAAAAAAGACAAAAGCAGAACAGACACTTCTCTGGCCATCTATCTGGTGCTCACAGAGCGGGACAGTCAGAATTACTCAGCAACCACGCTGCTGCAGATGCCCACTTATATAACACAGGCCAATAAGTTGTGCACATTATCTGAAGCCGTGTTAAGGGAAAACAGTGCTTCTGCCAGGCTATACAGCCTCGTCAGTTCCCATATGACAGCAGGCGGCTAAGTAGGTCATTATGTCCTACACTTAAACTCGTTAAAATAAACTGAAACCAAAGATTACTGATGTCTGGGACTTTCCCAAGGATATCAACCGCTTAACAAACAATGTCTGTGACAGAACTTTTCACAACTGCAGTCAGCCCCCAAAACCGTATAGCATATAAAGCCTCCCTCCATAGGATCACGGGGCTCCCCCCCTCCTTTCTGTTCATCGGCGTGCTTTTCCCTCCAAGTTTTCATGGTAAATAGTTGTACGGGAGGAAATGTTGCCCAACACTGATTCCGGGCGCTCCCATCCAACATGAAAACGTCTCAGTTGTTTTGCAATTTATTATTCTCCATTATTTCCGGCAATATAGGCATTTGTTGCAGCCTTGAGGTGTAACATTGACATCCTGTATCGGGGGAAATGCTTTCACATTTAACTCTCTAGTCTACCGTACGAACCGGACACATCGCTGAAAATGACTAGTCGAGTTGGCTCCCTTGCAGCTAAACTTCCACAGGCCCACAGTATATGCAATGCAATGACAGATGATAGGTTAAAGTGGCTTTAATAAACAGCAGCCCAGGCCACATAGCAGATACGTGCGAAGTGACAAAGAGACGTCATGAAAGCAGCGACAGAAGCCACACACAAAACGGCAACATTGACGTTCCACGAACGTTTACCGAAGAGCATTTTTGTTACATATGTATCGCTTGACTTATTCTGAACTCTCTAACCTATCCAGCGCCGGACTCGGGGGGGGGGGGGATTATACGCTATATGGAAACGGTTCGCACCAAAAACATGTGAAGATCAATCCTTTCTATAAATCTAAGATGGTGTATGCTTTTTTTTCCGCGCTATCTCGCTACCTGACTATCGGAGGGGGGGGGGTATCTTCAAGAAAAATGTGGATTTGTTTACAAAGCCGATTGGGGTGAGAACGATACAACTATTTCGGACAGCCCGATCAAAATCTTGTGACGGCCGACGAACGTGCAGTCGTTATTTCCGTGACCCGCGACGAAGTTAGCGCTGAGCTAGCCGTCAAAAGCGTTTGGGGAAAGCGAGCCGACTTGTCAAGATAACCCACTCATTTTCACACGGCGGCGTAATGGCTTATACTCGATCCGCGAAAAAACAAACGCGGGGTCGCAATTCAGTTTCAAAACACACCTTCGCTGTAAAATGTCCCAACATTTAATTCACGGGGGGGAAAAATCACTTTTTGTGTATTGATATTATTTAGAAGGAGGGAAAAAAAAGAAACTCACGTAGCTAGTCTAATTCAATTCTTCCATTGTGGTTTGCCAGTATGTGTGCCACCGTCTGCCACATAGGAGCGGGGGAAGGCTGTACTCACCATGACTAAGCATTGCACGAGCCGCTGACGCTTTCAAAGTAAGAGTCTGCCACGAAGAGCGCACGACTCGTCCGCCGTTGACACGCCCGGACGGCGGAAAGGTGCCGGGAGGGACGAGGCTTTTGCTGTGAAGGGAATCTCAGACCGAGGATAGAGAAAAGCCACTTCTTGGAAAATCGCCTGAAAATGTGGAATTAATGTCACTCGCATCAGCCTGACCGACGTGGCGAACATGTTAACAAGGCCTAAGTGGATCAGACTTGCGTTAGATTAATTCACGAAGGATGCTCATAAAAAGTGGAACTAAACCGACTAAGTTATGCATGGGAAATAAACCCAGAACTAATGGATATTACTGGGGGGGGGGGGTGCACAGGTCTTTAGAGTTCATCCAAACAATGATACGGGGGGGGGGGTCACATTCTTTTCAAAGCCTGTGTTGTTAAGAACAGTCCTGCTTATGATGTGGATTTCCCCTCATCGCTCGAAAGCCCCAGAATCATGGTGCAGCTCACCTTGCATGCTTAGGTAGTCAAATGTAAACTCTCTGTTCATCTGGAGGGATTACTCTCTCACAGTACGTCAGCCTGCTGGAGTCTGCCGCCTCTGGGCAGGTGCTGAGTGCTGACACACCAATAACCCCCCCTCCCCCACTGGGAAAATACGTAATACAGAATACAGGCCCGTAGACTGTCCTCTCAAGCTTAAAGCCACAGGGTGGCACTGTAAGACAACTGAGATAAATTATATCCCAATGAGTTGTATCCATGGTTGTATCCCCCAATCCAGAAGGTATCACTTTTAGTTTGATGACAAATCAAATTTGATCATTTACAAATTCACTGCCAACTCCCAAGTATGTTTTAAGTATTGGCATATAAGCTGCGTCGACTCAAACAGACCCTGTAAGGTAGAGTTCACAGCTAATTAAACTTTTTCTTTTGAGATTGAAGTTCCATTTTCTCTACTTAAATCAAACCAGCAGTGAAGCTTTCAAGTGTCACGAGTAAGCTATGACTGCTACGGGGAGCCTTAAATCAACCTTCACATACTAGATTTCCCTCCTGAGCAGAGATCTCTCTGCCTTCTTACTGTGTGTGCAGTTTGATCAGGCTTTGGGGCACTGGATGGACATTCCTAGTAGACAGGCTTCACTCTGTCTCTCTCCGCCTCATCATCCAGCTGTTGGACAGCTTGTATTAAACAATGTAGGTTTCTATCCTGAGCATGAAGGTGCACTTTGAAGCTGCACCCATGTACTGGTCTGAGATCAATTTTACGAGATCAGTTTCCTGTAAATCTGGTGACAGGCATGGGTGTAAGTCCATGAATACTGGGATGGCATCCAGCACTTTACCTGTGCCCCCGTCCATAGGGTTAGCAGTTGTCCGGAAGGGCATCCGACGTAAAATTTTGCCAAATTTATGCGGATTGACAACACCATACTGGCTCAGTCAAGGCTCCGTGCCGGATCAGTCAAGGCCCAGGTTAACAACGACCGCCATTGGCACTGTGCTCTCACAGATGGAAACTATAAAATGTGGCGATCCCTGAAAAACAGGGAACAAGCCAAAAGAAGTGTCCTGTAAATGTTACAGAGTTGGCAAACTGGGATTGTATCGAATGATGTATTGCTTGAATGAATAGACAAGCATCAGTGTAAGCAACACTGAATTAAAACTGAACTCTGACATTGACCCAATGGCTCATTTTACATGTTTCCAAAGCAGTTAAAATCACTGTTGGTTCCATCCTGATTTTTTTTACTTTTTGCACAATGAACTCTGGGGTTGTTCAACCTTGGGGGTCATCCCAGGTCTTCCTCTGTGTGGAGTTTGCATGTTTCCCGTGTCTGCGTGGGTTTCCTCCAGGTGCTCCGGTTTCCTCCCACAGTCCAAAGACATGTAGGTCAGGTGAATCGGCTATATTAAATTGTGCCTAGGTGTGAATGTGTTGGCTCTGTGATGGCCTGGCAGCCTGTACAGGGTGTGTCCCTGCCTGCCGCCCAATGACTGCTGGAATAGGCTCCAGTATCCCGTGACCCCGATTGGGACAAGCGGTTTGGATGATGGATGGATATTTTTTTTAGCTTTGAATCAATGACATCTTGTTATCTGTGCATGCAGTTGAAGTAAATGCCAAATCCATCTCCCACAGACAGCATAAGTGCTGCAAAGATTTCAAAATACTGTAAAAGTCATTTCTATGTGGAATAAGCAACAGCGTAGCAAGAAGATGAGTCTTACTAAAGAGCATACATATCCTGCCATGGCCGCCCTTGTATATCGGCTATGAATAGGATCAACAGCAGGGAGGCTAAACTTTTATCACCATAAAGGGTGAATTCAACCCACTAGCAATTCCCCTGTCTCCTCTGTCGAATGATTGAGTCTTTCAAAGGAAGCTGGGAAACAGGAAGGATTTCATGACCTTTTGCCAGTTGTCAAAAAGCAGGCACAGCTCTGTGCACGGAAGTGTTCACAATATGCATACAACTCAAACAAACACATGTGCAGCGTTTCTTAAGAAAAGGAGAGTGGCAATTTTCCTCTAAGCCACGAGACAAAACCGGGCTAGCAAAAAAAAAAACTAGAGCATAGGCAGTTGAGCGGACTCCTACAGCCGAATGAACCACCTACTGGGCTGGGCTGCTCTCTCCAGCAGGCCCACAGAGTTACAGGAGTGAAGTTGAAGCAAGTTACATGTGGTCTGTCTGCAGCGGTCTTACTGTATTTCATACACGACAGGTATCCACAGCAGGTCGCAGTTGTGGCGGCCACTCTTCCCTGGCTGATGGAACGTGTAGGAAGGATGGGTTGGACGGGTCAGTCTTTCAAAGAAAAGCATTTTGCTTGGTGCAAAATTAGCCCTGGGACATGCAAAACTTTTAAGAGAAAGCGACTACAGTATCTAGGCCAATGCTATTACCAGATGTCAGGCTGAGGGGCTGACTTCCTGTGGTTCTACGAGAACGGTTCATTCAACCCGCACCGAAAACGTTTGCCCGACACAAAGGGAAATACCCACAGAAACACCAATTTGTGCACGCACGTACAGGACAACACGTATAACCTTGCATCCACAAGTGTGCCTTTACACACAAACATACAAAGTGAAAAGTTCTTTCAAAACAAAAGAAAGGGTTTTATTGCAAGGATGAAATCAAAGGTGAAGTTAGATAAGTTTGGGGTTTTTTTATACAAAATACACGTTATTTACAACCAGATGATATGAAAGTTTTCAGAGATGCATACAATGTTAAATGTGATTTACAAAACGAAACAGCACACCACATTATTCCCTAACCTAGGCACAGAGGAACAGTACAAAGAAGAAGAAAAAACACCTTTGAAATGAAATGATAGATATGAAATAAGTGTTGTTTCGTTTGTAGAAAAACAATATTCAGTGGCATATCCTGGAACTTCGTTTTTTTTTTCTTAACCTGACAAAACACGTGTAGGGATAATTGCAGTGTACTGATGAATTTGCCCTGACTTGGCTTAGGCTTATATTTTAATTAGAGAAGGCAGGTTCTTGTTCTTACAAGTCTTTGGTGCAGCTGGATGATGATTAATCATTCATGTAACTTTATTTGACTGTCAAAATATAAATCTCTGGAAGAGGTATTCCAATTCGTCCTCGCGAAATCCTAACCTGGAATCCTGAACATTGCATCTGGTTCTTTTTTGCACCAATCACTCGTAACAAGAAAATCAGCATGTTATGACAAAAGAGGCAATCTCTGTTGTTTATGTCTCAGTGGTTTTGATCCAAATGACATTTAACACACTCACTGACTGTGCCAGCTTTCCTCCTGGCATCGGATCAGCTCTGTTAACCATTTGTTGTTCCAAAAAAGTTGGGGATTTTAATTTTCAACTTCCCTCCCTCCCGTGTTCTACAGCATGCCACAGTATTGTTTTAACCATACATAAGTTCCTGTGTTTTGTGTAAATAGAGAGCAGCTGTAACCTCTGGCTTTCTCGTCCTCTTTGTCTCCTTCTAATTCTCCCGACTTTGGATGCACAGGTTCACCGTGTAGTGGCATAACACATATTATAGTAACCAGCCAGGTACATCATGGGCCTTGAGCCAGCAAATTCCAGATGTCCACAGCAATAGTTTGGATGTCCACGTTGTGGGCACTCCCAGACAAAAAAAAAAAGCAAAGGGAAAAAAAAGGAGGCACATTTATTTACCAACTCAGCAAGTTTGAGTTGAAATGTTGCATTTATATTAGGTACAGTCAGAGTCAGTCTTTGGACTTAAAAATCCGAGTGTCTGGTGTTTTAACAGTAACTTAAACCACCACAGTTAAGTTCAGTCCAAGGCTGCAATGCTAAATGCTTTACTTAGTGCAAATCCATTATGGCGGGGTTCTACACTTGCGTGTAAGAAGCACGTTCGGTTCACATTTGAGTTTTACATTTATTTCTGTAATAAAGTCCTTCGCTGTGGTTAGCCGCAGCTATACTGGATGCTGATATAACATTTCACACACCGTCTATCTTTCTGTAGGTAATACTCCAAATCTGAGGGTGCTAGAAGTGCTTCCTTTCGACAGAAGATGTGGTGAGCATCTTTTAATTTTGCGTCACATAGGAGCTTATTCACTTCGTTGAATTCATCACACAACCTGAGTGTCTCATGGAGTCCTCAGGATTTGAAGAGCTTGGGGTAGAGTGCCTTAATAGGGGAAGGGGTGGTGATGACATTCCCAGATGAGATAGTTGTCTCCTGCCCCCCATCTAACTTTTGGGAGGCTACCTCTGTCTTACTGAAACTGCACTCCAGGAAGGGAACCCCAATCTTCTTCACCTGGCCATCACTGGTCATTAGACATGGCCGACACAGCAGCCTGAGGATGGCCCTCCTCATGTCCTTGCTGGTGAGAGTGTAGATGATGGGGTTGAGCAGCGAGTTCACCATGGCGACACCCAGGAAGTAGTCTGCCTTGTATAGTAGACGGCAGCTGCGGTTGGGGCAGAAGAAATCCAGGAGGAGGAGAAGGAAGAGTGGCAGCCAACAAGCAATGAAGACACCCAGGACAATAGTGACTGTCTTGAGCAAGGCTATATACTTCTGTGACTTCCGTGCCAAGCCCTTCCTCAAGCTACCAGACAGCCCCAGTCTCTGACGTTGTGTATTGGTACGGACAATGCGAAAAACCCGAGCATAAAGGACCACTATGGCTAGCAGTACCGCGCTAAACACGGAAACGCAGAAAAGGATGTAACTCTTAGCATATAGTGGGAGGACTGTTGAACACTGGTCCAGTCTGTGGATGCAGTTCCATCCCAGAATTGGCAGGACTCCCAAAAACCCTGCCAGGGCCCAACTTGCACCAATCAGTGCTAACATCCGTCCCCGCTTTGCTCCATGGTACGGCCTCATGGTCACCATGGTAACATGACGTTCGATGGCGATGGCCAGCAAGCTGATGACAGAGGCGGCCAGTGTGATGAAGACGCCTCCCTCTCTGATGAACCATAGCAAAGGTGTCAGTTTTAAAGTGTTGGGGCCTGACATGATGATGTTGGCCATGTATGTGATCCCAGCGAGCAGATCTGACAGAGTCAGGTTTCCCAATAAGTAATACATGGGCAGGTGGAATTTCTTGTTTCTCCAGATGGCGAGGAGAACAACCGCGTTCTCCAGAACAATGAGAAGACACACCACCAGGAAGGCAATGCCCTCGGGTTTGAGCCCCTCGCGGTAGCGGTCGCCCTGCAGCTTGCCAGTAAAGTTGTAATGCTCGACGATGACAGCATTGTCCTGGTACTCCCAGAAGAACTGCAGGTAGCTGGGCGATGAAGACGTTGGGGAGGCGGTGGGTATGGCTGTGGTGGGCTCGGTGCCAACGTAGGCAGAATGAGAAGCCTCCATGCTTAGCGTTTTGTTGTGTTTCATTCAGGTCTTTGGCTATGAAGTCATTATTTTGGTTGTGTTTTCATCTGCGAGGCTTTGAAGTATTATATTCATTCAAATAATGAAGACGATGGCCAAAATTGTTTGTCTTCTAAGTTCCTGAGATGAACAGGGATTGATATTAAGTTTATTTTTCACCAGAAGAGGGTAGTCTTGAGCTCTGCTTCCTAGGATCAGAAGGTCCAGCCACTACAGAAAGTAAAAAAAGAAAAGAGTGATAAGTTGCAGATAACGTTGAGGAAATTGCCCTCATATTGACTTTTATAAACTAGTGTTCTGAGTTTGCAGACGCAGATGTAAAGTTCACACACAATACACTGATAACATGATAAAGAGCAGTGCGAAGTGATAAGGTGAGCAATTTGCGCATCTCAAAGAAGTTTGTGTGGCTAGGTTATTTACAATGATATTCTAGGCATCCGGCCAACATCAATTAGTGGAAACAATAAAACGAGCCAGGGCTGCAAGTAACAGCAATATCGAAAAGAGACACACCGCTGTCTCACAAAACCGAAAAGCTGTAACTGAGTCAGGATATGATATTAAAAAAAAAAACTACTTTGAAGATTATCTCCTTCCCTAATAAAAGCATTGTTGGTTCACAAATGGACCGTAGGGGGTCACGTCATTTAAGAATATACATGCTGCTGATTTAAAAGCTTAATTCAATTAAAAAAAAACTTTCAAGCACTCATGATTTGTATTGTTGGCCTTTGTCTTTGCAGAATACAATGGCAAGGGAATACACCGTGGGACAGGGGAATATATTTTTCACCAAGCCATCTAACTCTCACCATGCTTATTTTGCTCTACATCAATTAGACTCGGGTTGTTAAACAACCCCCATCATAACATGGTTGTAAATTTGACCCACGAGGCAGGCATCAACACCCTGCTCTCCTGAATGGAGACAAAGCCTGGTTTAAGTTCCTCACACATATGGATATGTGTCAGCCTCCAGTCTTAAAGACCAAAACAGTGCCTCTGTACTCCATGACATTTACAGTAAGAGACGCCAAAGCCATGGAACCGAATAGCTGTGGCTATAGCTCTCATCGCCAATATTGTGTTCAAAGCCATTAAGAGTGATTACGGTTGCGTTCTCCAGAGTCTGGCACGAGAAGAATTTATTTCTGGCTCCCGGAGTCATATGTTAGCTTTTATTGAATGGTCTGGAGACTTCATCTCATTTACTCCGCTGCCAAGTATTCAGTATATGAACTGGAATCGTGCAGGTTTGCAGAGATCGGCATGCTCAGAAGCACTGATTGGATCTGCACCATCGCGTAAGGATGGATAGTCAGCCGAATGTATAATGGAGTATTCAAATATGTGTGATACTGGAGAAATCCCTGTTAAAAGCTAAGGTCCTGTTTTTATTTTTTGGGAACTGTAAATGCAAATCTTTATATTAAAAGTACAATGGCACTGATAGATGGAAAGGATGCTTTATATTTTTCATCGTCTTGAACCATACAGTACAGCGCTCATTTTATAGTGTCATGATGTCTTCAGAAATAATGAAACCTTTTCTTCTCTTACCGGATATAAAAACTGGAGTTAAAATACTTATATACTTTTAACCAATTAATACATTTTTTTTTTGTAAATAGAAGATAAAACACAAACACTGAACATCCCTTAAACAGCAAACGTTCATTGCAAATGAATCACCTTCCCAACTTACAACACACTATGTTATATATATATATATATATATATATATATATATATATATATATATATATATATATATATATATATGCCACAAGGCACAGAACCAGATCAGGGTGAAGTGTTAGAAACTAACAGTGCAAAGTCAACACAACATGTGAAAAACTGCCTTACCTCTGCAATCGCTGTGGCCTAGACTTTATCCAGCGAGGCATCTGCTTTGCGGTGAAGGGTATCCAACGCACGAGCACAGACTGAGCCGGAGGCCAACTGACGAGGCAGAGAGCGAGGCAGGACTTTAGCTGAAACATGTTGTTGTGAAGGGGCTGGTCTTAGCTTTCACCGGCTTTCTCCTGCTCGCTCCCCGCCCCCCCTTCTCACTCTACCTCTCTTTTTCCTCTCTCTCCTTACAGATGATCAAACACATGCACACAGTAGCCCACTAACACATGCACCAACACATCCAGTGCATAATCACCAAAGAACTAGTTTACGGATGACGTGCATGACTCTATGGAAACCCCATTAAGGTTAGCAAGTCCGTACCCCTCACCGCCGACCCCCCGAGACCTCTTTACATTACAGAGTCTGAATTCACTTTCCTTTTTTTTGGGGGGGGGGGTGTTCCGGTTCCCCGCTTTGTCTCCCCAGTTGTACTTGGCCAATTACCCCACTCTTCCGAGCCGTCCCGGTCGCTGCCCCACCCCCTCTGCCGATCCGGGGAGGGCTGCAGACTACCACATGCCTCCTCCGATACATGTGGAGTCGCCAGCTGCTTCTTTTCACCTGACAGTGAGGAGTTTCACCAGGGGGACGTAGTGCGTGGGAAGATCACACTATTCCCCCCAGTTCCCCCTCCCCCCTGAACAGGCGCCCCAATCGACCAGAGGAGGCGCTAGTGCAGCGGCCAGGACACATACCCACATCCGGCTTCCCACCCGCAGACACGGTCAATTGTGTCTGTAGGGATGCACAATCAAGGCCGAGGTAACACAGGGATTCAAATCGGAGATCCCCGTGTTGGTAGGCAACGAAATAGACCGCCGCACCACCCGGATGCCTCACCTTCATTTTTTGGGATGATAAGAACTCGATGACGGATGAATAAAGCTGTGAGGCTGTCTTACATAGACTGCCTTTTTGGGAACGTTCTCGTCTGAGACCTTAAACGAGACATATGTACCTAATCCACATTTCAAATACACTACCAGCGTCACAACAATTGTGCAATCTCACATCACTGGACCTCTTCCCAACTTGTGAAAACAAGCTGTCAGCAAGATTAAATGCACCAAGGGAAATATATAAAATTGAATGACACCATTACAAAGACATGTTTCTCAACAAATAATGAGCAAGTGAATTATTTCACGGCCAGCAACCTTCAGGTGTCCGTCACATAAACACCATATAACAAACCATTCCAGAAGGTTAAGATTGTAATAAAACTTTGTTGGTGTGTTGTTGGAAGAAGTGTTTTTGAAAGGAAAACAGCTCAGTAATGATTCCCACAGCTCCCCAAGCCAAATGAGAAAAAAAAAAAAGATCAGCCAGGTCTGGAGATTAACTGTCTCCTGACATTTGATTTATTGCTGAAGATGATCACATCTATGTCCTCCGATGTTGCAGCCGATGTAGCTGAGTGGATATGGGAGCATGGGGTTGTTCACATGGTTTATGCAGTAACATTGGCATCCCGATTTATGAGCGTTTTGCAGTCAGAGGACAGCGTGCTCTGGCATGCTTCAGCTGCAGGGTCTAGGTTCTCCAGAACAAAACAAAGCAGGGGAGGGGGGGAGAGTGACATGTCAGCATCAGATCCTCGATAGGTGTCCTGGCTGAGTTGCACTTATCATTATATGGCACAATGTGCCTTTATGTTATGTCATGTTTAAAAGTACTGACACACACACACACACACACACACACACACACACACACACACACACACACACACACACACACACACACACACACACACACACACACACACACACACACGTATGGGCAATCTCATCCTTTCCATGCCAATTCAAGATCCCCAGCCAGAACGGTGTAAAACAGCTAATGCATATTCATACTATATCTATTTTGCCGTTATCCCTTTGGCACTGTTTTGACTTACTTTTTTTCTTTTCTTTTTTTTTTCTTATGTACTGAGTTGCTCTCCTGTTTTCTTATGCTAAATGTGCAGCCTGTTGTATCCCTCTGCATGTATCTGCATATTTTTATGACCTGAATTTGTTTTTCAAGACTGCAATTTATCTTATCTGGCCAGGGATAATAGGCATGAATTAGATGGTTTTTGGCTGACTCCGGCACATTTACAGCAGTACCTATCAATCTAAACTGTCAAATAAAAACGTGTTCTGTCTAATCAAGACAAATGGAAACAACAGCAAAATAATCATTTTGCTTATTATTACTATTATTATTAGTAGTAGTAGTAGTAGTAGTAGTAGTACTGGTGGTAGTGAGAGAGAAGACAGTGACATGTTAATGGACAACCGGCCATTAAGGTGAGCTTGCCAGCTGACTGTGTTTTGACAGTTTGAAAATCCTGCTCTCATCCGTCTGCTCCATGACATACAACACTACCGTGTCTAACTGTTTAAACAGACAAATCCAAACACAGACAAAGGCTTCCCTCACCCTGCCTGCCTGCCTGCCTGCCTGCCTCAACATCTCAACATCTCTCTGTGTTACCTGACTACCGCTGTGTTAGATGGTATTCTGATCGTGCTGGGGGATAAAGCTAGGGTTTCTGTGTGTGTGTGTGTGTGTGTGTGTGTGTGTGTGTGTGTGTGTGTGTGTGTGTGTGTGTGTGTGTGTGTGTGTGTGTGTGTGTGTGTGTGTGTGTGTGTGTGTATACCTCCTTTGTTCTCTCAGTCTCTCCCTACATTACAAACCCACACACACTGGCTTATACTCTTGTCTTCCCTCCTGACTTTGTGTGAGCTGGGGTCAAGTGCCTACGGTTCCAGTCCCTGATAATGTCAGCTAACCTGGGACTGTTGACTTGCTGCCACACATCGGTGCATCAACAGAACGAACAGCCAAGATAACTTGAGCCAACCTTCGAGGGCTTTGCATTCAAATGAGTGTAAATAATAGACCTTCCCAAGCTGACGCCTGAAATGAAAACACCGACTCCTCGTTCTTGGATGCCATCGCAGAACGCGTGCAGGCCCTTGCATGTGTCACTGGAAGTTCACAAGCGTGCAACGATATTCGTTGTTCTCGGCATTATATTGTGTGTGTATGAGGTTAGCGAAGCATTTGGTGAATCGGTAAGTAAGAGTTGTCTGGTCTTGGTCTTTTCTGTGGGTAAGAGAGACGCACGAGTGAGTGTTGCCTGATGTCTCTGCCGTTGTATAGAGGCGGGGGGTGGGTGAGGGGGGTCGGGGCTATCAGAAGGTCATTAAAGAGCAATATCCTGTCAGGGTTAATGTTGAGGCCCTCACATCAAAGATCCAGAGAGGGAAGGGTGTTTGACATTGGGGATAAGTGATCTAACAGACAGACACATAGACAGGACTCAATGCTCCACAGAGGAAAGCTGTCTTTTAGTTCATCTCTTGTCCTTTCCTTCTTTCTTTCTTGTCTGTTTTTCTTTCTCTCTCTGTCTCTTCTCGCCGCTCATCTGTTTTTACACTGTTCTTGGTTCCTCTCTTTGTTTGGTGATATGGTAATGCAACAGTTTTGGATGAAAGGACCCTGGAAGTGGCATTTGAGTTCACCCATGGTCTTTAATTCAGCACCTCAAAAAGCTTGGGGGAAAAAAAGAAAAAAAAAGAAAAAAGAAAAACAACCCACAACATTCATTGCGGCGCCTAACACAAGCATGGCGTTCCCAAATTTGGGGCATAGTAGAACAATCTGCATAAGTTTTTCAGGCTGTGCCTTCATGGCGTAGCCATAGCGGCTCATCCCACAGGCTCATCTAACAACAACTCATGCTAGACAATTCTAGCTTGGGTTTAAACTGTAGGATGGTGGATCTTGCCGCCTTGGTGGGTATGCTATGCCTCGCTTTTCTGACCAAAGCGCACTTTTGTCTCCTCTTGCCACAGATTTATCTCCAGTTTTCTGCTCTGTTCCCATAGTCTTCTGGTATTTTTTTTAACCCCTCACATGTTCCTCACTGTACAATTAAAAACTGGATATCTACCCAAGACAGGCTTCCCACTCTTATAACTGTATGTTTTTGGCCACACACAGGCTGTGATACTGGCTGGTTTCAGATGAGCCCACTCCTCTTGGGTGTGGATGTAGTGTGTTGACCTTAACAGCCCTGCTTTGCCACAATTAAGAACCGTTAATAGGGGATGAACGTCGTTGAGTCAATAAACCACTCATTCCGAGTACAAATAAGCAGTATTGGCCAGCAGTTTATTTGACAATAGTATTTAACTCACCCCATTCATCGATCATTTCAGTAATTGTCCACAGATGTAACTTCTCTGCAACTCCGGCTTCCAAGCGTCTTATCGTTCACAGTGAGCCAATCATTTGCCTTGCGGGTGCCAAGTGTCACTGCTGCCCCGGTAGTTGGCATCTGACGGGGCAGGCTAGTACCGACAACCTAGGAGTCACTTGCACTGCAGCTAGCTGCTAACGGCGCAGTTACAGCAGCAGCAGTATTCAGAGAGGAGCCCTCATCAGTTGCTCAAGTTTCTTTGAAGTTTTAATCCATTTTAACAAGGGAAATTCTCAGCGTTGTTTTCTAAGCTAGGTATGTGTTTATGGCGACAGGCATGGGCGCAAGTCCATGAATACTGGGATGGCATCCAGCGCTTTTACCTGTGGCCCCGTCCATAGGGTTAGTGGTTGTGTTAGGATGGGCATCCGACGTAAACTTTTGCCAAATCATTATGCGGATTGACAAGACCATACAAGGCCCAGGTTAACAACGACCGCCATCGGTGCTGTGCCCTCAACAGGGTACCGATGGAAACTGTCAAATCCGCTGTGGCAACCCCTGAGATGGGAACAAGCCGAAAGAATGTCTGTGAATATTCTTATTCATCCAGGTCATGGTTATCCAAAGGAGTTGAATCAAGTGCAACTGGCTGAAAGAATAATAATAATAATAATAATAATAATAATAGGGGATGAATGGATTATTATTGGTTGGCAGTACTGACGGCTCCGAGTTTTACTTCTTGTGTTAATATTTTCAATGCCCCTAATAGCTGCGTTAAGACTGTCGAGCAGGGGTGGGCAACCTACGGCCCACGGGCCACATACGGCCCGTTGGGCTGTTTAATCCGGCCCGTCAGGCATTTAAATTAATACTATAATTAATTTAAATGACTTTTTTTTTTTACCCCAGCAATACGTTACGGTTGGTTCCACTAGATGGCGCGCTGCAAATACAACCGGCCTTTTCTAATGTAGAGGCCAAGGGTCACTCATCTCCTCACCTGACCTGCCTTGACCTTCACGCATGTAGCAATCGCCTACTTTCACTAAATGAACAGACCAGCGAGTGCCGGGTTTTTAAGAAAGAGTGGGCGGCAAAAAATGTTTTTCCACTGAAGTCCGATCAAAGGCCATATGTCTGATTTGTCAAGAAAACGTTGCGGTATTCAAGGAATACAATATCAGCCGCCACTTTTCCACCAAGCATGCTAACTACCTAGCAATCTGTCATCCCAAGAAAAGGGCGAGTACAGCTTCGAGGTTAGTAGCCAATTTACAGTCTCGGCAAAGTATTTTTACCCGACAGTCTACAATTCAGGAGTCCAGCACAAAGGCAAGTTATCTACTGGCATATACATTAGCGAAAGAGAGCAAGCCTTTCTCTGACGGAGAGTATTTGAAGCAATGCATGGTGGAGACAGCAAGTCTTCTGTGTCCAGAGAGCAAAAGCAAACTTGAAAACATAAGCTTGTTGCGCTTAAGAGTGACTCGCCGAAAAGAACTGACCGACGAAGACGTGGCTTGTGGGTTAATCGAGAAAGCAGAGTCCTTTAAGTTTTATTCGTTAGCACTGGATGAAAGCAGTGACATAAGGACACTGCGCACCTCTTAATTTTTGTCAGAGGAATTAATGACAATTTTGAAATCACGGAGCAGTTTTTATCCATGGAGTCCATGAAAGGCACAACGAGAGGATCAGATTTATACGACAGGCTGTCTGGTTGCACTGAGAGGCTGAAGCTACCTTGGTGTAAACTGGCAAATGTCAGCACAGATGGATCGCCAAATTTAACAGGAAAAGACGTCGGACTGCTGAAAAGAATCCAGGACAAGGTGAAAGAAGAGGACCTGAGTCGGAGGTAATTTTCCTACATTGTATTGTAACGTGCATGGATAAGAAGACACGCTGGCCGCTGGCTGGCGGGTCTGACCCTTTAGTCTAGCGGTTAGTGATGTCTCCTGCGATACGGGTTCGCGTCCCGGCCGCGGCAGTTCCTGTGGTTGCCCCCCGAATTCGCTACAGTATTATCCACCAGGAAGCCCTGTGCAAAACTATTGCAGCTTGATCACGTAGTGAAGCCAGTTGTAACACTTATGGACTTCACACGGGCGAGGGGACTTAGCCATCGTCAATTCATTAAATTCCTTGAAGAAACTGGTGCTGACCACCATGGCTTACTTTGCCACTCCAGTGTCCGTTGGCTAAGTTTGGGGAAAGTGTGGCAGCGAGTGTGGCAGCTCAGATGGGAGATCGGCTCGTTTCTGGAGTCAATGGGGAAAGCCGACGAGTTTCCTGAGCTGAACGACGCAGGCTGGCTTTGCGATTTTGCATTCGCTGTGGACATTTTGGAACACATGAACGAGCTGAACGTGAAGCTACAAGGGAAGGATGTATTGCTGCATGAACTGTACTTGAACGTGAAAGCCTTCAAAGCCAAGTTAACTTTGTTCTCAAGGCAGGTAATGAACAAATCATTCGCTCATTTCCTGACACTAGCGACGCTGGAAGAGGCGCTCAGCATGCAAAGAAATACAACAAATCACTGAACGACCTGCACGGAGAATTCCGTCGTCGATTCTCTGGTTTTGAAAAGATTATGAAGTCACAGCAGCTGGTGTCATGTCCCCTGTCACTCAACTATGAGACAGCACCACAGGAACTGCAATTGGAGCTGATTGATCTCCAGTGTGACTCTGTCTTGAATGAGAAATTCAACTCTGTCAAACTGGATGAGTTATATGCCTCACTGAACGAGACCAAGTTTCCAAACATCCGAGAGATGGCACAGAAGAAGCTGGTGTTATTTGGCTCTACCTATGTGTGTGAACAAACGTTCAGTGTGACGAACATCAACAAAGCACGTCACAGAGCCCAGCTTACTGATGAACACTTGAGCTCTGCCCTGCGAATTGCCACAACAAAATTCACACCGGACTTTGATGCGCTCGCAAAAAAAAGGTGACCAGCAACACTGTTCCCATTAAATCAAGCACTCGGGGGTGAGTTTATTTTCATTACTTTTTGGGAAACAGATTTCACATTCATGTAATTTATGCTAGTTAATTCCCCCCCCTCATCAACTAGTATTAGTGGCCCTTCTTTCAATTTCTAAAACCCAGTGTGGCCCTTGAGCCAAAAAGTTTGCCCACCCCTGTTCTAGGGGAAACTTTGTGAACTCAGGACCACCTCCGGCTGGAGAATTGAGAACACATAACTCTGATGGCACCGTTCTGCCCGTGAACTGTCCCATACCTCTCATGGACACAATCCATAATTTTTATTTCACAACTTTGTCTGGAACGTCTCAAACCTTCATTTGATTTTTACAATTCATTAGTTGGCATGTTTGCTTTGTTTAATACGAATTATAGGATGGAGAGAGATAGGGGAATATCTGCAGCTCAGGTCTTGGACCATAACAAGAATGAGATTACGCCTGAACCTTCAGGATATATGATTATCTAGTTATGCCGTAGGCTTTTCTTTAGATGCACCTCATGAACCTGACACCTCACTCACTCACAAACTGACATTTATGTCGTCCTCAAATGTAACTCGTGAGTTTGTGGTTTCCACATGGGAAGTCGAGTACATGATATGCATGGCGTTCAGGAGGTCAAGTTGTGAGAACTTTGTTCCAGGGCGGGCCAATCCTTCACTTTCAAATGGGTGATGCTAAAGTACAATGAGAGAGGAACAAATAAGGTAATTGAGAATATAAACATTTGCCTAAGATATCTTATTAAATTACGAAAGAAAACTGTACAACACAACTAAAACTACAGTATAATTGTACTTAACAGCCACCACAAAACGGACTACCATGGATGTTCATCCTTAAAATATGTAAGAATCACGTCACAGCTTGGAGCTGACTGAAAATTTTCATTTCCTAAGTCATGAATAGCAAATAGTGAACAAATTGCTCATATGGATTCTTTGTGTTGACACGGTAAACACTTCCCTGTTTGAGAGCACCATTCGCCTCATGTTTAACAGCGCATACACCATTTTGGGTACCCCTTTACAATAAGACTACCCTTATGAAGTGTTTATAATTAGTTTATTAATTAGGTTTGAACACTTTATAAATGATTAATAAGCTGTTAAAACACATTAGATAAAAAGGCAACAGTGATCTGTTGCTTGCCAAATAGTGAGCCCACATTTATCTGTACTGTTGAGCCACAGATCTCATTGGTTACTTAGTTTACTCTGTCTTCTGCATCAGCCAGCATTTATACCTGTCATCTTCATCAGATATTTGTTTTTGTTGAATAGATAAAAAGTGCAGCAGTAACTTGATCGTGCCAAATAGTGATCCTGCATCGACGTATGAAAACTGTTATAGCTTGTTTACAATTGCTTATTAATGATTTATAGTGTTTACAAGCTAATCAATAACCCAATTATAAACCATTAATCCTTTATAAGCGTAGTCTTATTGTAAAGTGGTAACAAACTTTGTAAAGAGTTGCAACCGTGATGATACTGTGATGATACTGTGTTCTTGTTTTGTTTCTTTTTGAATCACTACTAAGAAGTAGAAATTGCATATTGACCCTTAAAACGTTGTTAAAGTGGTGTTTCCCTTCAGTTTGTTTCTCATCACCTCAACAGTTGAGTCTCGTATGTTACTGCCTGCTCCCCTGCAGTCTTTCTCAGCACACAGTTTTTGATCTGGCTTCTCTGATAAGTCCCTGACATCAGACCAGCCAGGCCTGGGCTGATAAGGCAACATTCCTCACTGGTAGCATTTAAAGTTTCTCTGTCCCGCTCTTCTGTTTCACTTGCTCGCTCTATCTCTCTGTCTCACTCACAACGCATACACATACTGTTTAAAGCAGAGGGCCACTCTCTGCGTCTTAACTCGGCGCTCTCTCTTTAAGCTTTTCTCCCCAAGGTTTCCATAGTCTCACAGATGCATGACGTTTACTTCCCAGTATCCGATCACTCATTGGGTTCGGCGAAACGCTACGAGATCTAAGAGCGGTCTGAATGCTCATTGTAACATTGTTTGTTTGGGTTTTCCAGCCTACTTACCGGGGTTTGGGGGCCATTCAGTGGTGATTTATATGGATCCTTGAACTGCTTACATGGTCATTCATGGAGGCCTCAGCCGAGGGGATGAGCTGAGAACTTATCTTAGCCCATGTCAACGCTAATCCAGATAACTGGAAGATGGCATTTTCTTTTTCTTTTTTTTCCCTTCTTTTTCTCTCCAGTTGTATCTGGCCAATTACCCCACTCTTCCGAGCCGTCCTGGTCGCTGCTCCACTCCCTCTGCTGATCCGAGGAGGGCTGCAGACTACCACTTGCCTCCTCTAATACATGTGGAGTCGCCAGCCGCTTTTCACCTGACAGTGAAGAGTTTCACCAGGGGGATGTAGCGTGTGAGAGGACCACGCTATTCCCCCCAGTTCCCCCTCCCCCCTGAACAGGCGCCCCAACTGACCAGAGAAGGCGCTAGTACAGCGACCAGGACACATACCCACATCCGGCTTCCCACCCGCAGACACGGCCAATTGTGTCTGTAGGGACGCCTGACCATGCCGCAGGTAACATGGGGATTTGAACCGGCGATCCCTGTATTCGTAGGCAACGGAATAGACCGCTACATTACCCGAACGCCCCGGAAAATGGCATTTTCATGTCAAAAAAACAGGTCAAGAGTTTTCTATCCACACCAGCATTTACATTGTTTAGGAAAAGTTTGCCGTCCATATTGAAACGCTATTAACGTAGGGCAATCATTCCCCATCTACGCTACTGGCATTTTCAAATTTATCCAGTCTGGAAAACGTTTTTTTTTGTTTTGAAAAAAAAATCTGTTTTCAGCACCAAAGCCAAAGCGTGGCTTAGTGTGAATGGAAGCCTAAATGGGCCAGAATGGAGAAAAAGGACAGAATGGAGAAAAAAGATGGCCTTGGAGAGAAAGCGGGGATGGTGGAAGAGGAGTGTTGTGGATCTGGTCTTCCTTTGACATTGGTAGTGAGGTTTCTCGGGAGAGAAGAGTCCACAAGTAATGACCCATCACAATTAAGCTTCATTCTCAGAGGAAATGGTCCCCCTATTGGTCCAATTAACCCCCGATGAGAGCAGATAACACACCAAAGTTAACCAGGGTTTACTCTGTGTGTGTGTGTGTGCGTGCATGTGTGTGTACCTGCTCTTACAGTATGTGTGAATTTGTTCTTCCGTGCTGTACGTGCGTTTGTGTCCAACTGTTTTTTATCTAGATCTTTTTCCTATCTGTCTGCCTTTTCCACCACATGTGCAGTTTGTCGGTAGACATCTGAATCCATCCACAGTCCTCATCTAGCGGTTTCCATACTTTACTGTAAGGGTGATTAGGGTCAGTGAGCAGCCTCTTGGTGATGTGGTCTATTTCTCCAGAGTCTGGCTGTGTCTCAGCACTGGGGCTTTGTTGGGTAAGTGTGGCTTCAGGATGTGTTCAGTCCAGCGCTGGCAGACTACAGACCTAATGAGATCCAGACTGAGAGCTTTGTAGGGGTAACTGTGTGTTACTGACACCCCTCTTGGCTCCGTGGGGCTGTAACACATCATACAACTTGTCCTCCACAAGGCACACCACATTCTCCACCCCCCCCACCCCCCAGCTCAGCTCTGCTCCAGAAAAAAATGTCGCAGTCAATCCGAAAGATGGATGCCGGGATAATCAGTTCATTCCTCCCGTGCCAGACTCAACACACATCACAGACACGATGCCTGTTGTCTGAAGATATGTGCGTGTGTGCGTGTGTGTGTGTGACTGTGTGGATGGGTTAATGAATGACACACACAAACGCACATGCATGCACAAGTACCCACTAGCACACGCATCCAGTTGATTTGAAGTGAATTTTAGTTGGCACGCTCCCACTTCTCAAATTTAAAACTTAAATCTTCACCAGTGTAGAGCCCACCTTATCTTAACCTTCATCCAAACCTTTAGCTTACTCTAATCTCAAACACTCCAGCACCCTAAAAATATTGTCTTAATGAGAAGATGTTGTGAAAGCTGACCATTTATTTGGGTTTACCCGTCTTTTCTGGGGATGTTTGGATCTTGCAGTTATAGAGGAGATCCTGCATGTATACACACAGACACACATGCGCCTGCACATAAACACTTACACATGTGCACACACACATTCACCAACTACTGTGCCCTCATGGACCTCTCTGGAGACGTGCTGGTAATCAGAGGAGATGGTCGGACTATGACATTACAACCACACGGCAGTCGTGCTGATCCTCTGGAACACTCAGCCGAGGATCATGTTGCTCTCTTTCTTCTCGGCCCACAGAATTCCGTCTCTTTTCTTGAAGCAAGGAGAACGTGGGAGAGGCAGAAACCAGTAAGAATGAAAATGAATGCCAGATCATCCAGTGTCAGCCCCACTTTGCATTCAGGGCTAATTAGCAAAACGTGCAGCTAAGGCACCGATAAGGTGAGGGCGAGGAGAGTAGCAGCAGGCGCGGATCTACGGGGTGGCAGCTGCCACCTCTGGGACACAGTCTTGCCACCCCTGTTGCCACCCCATATATAAATGAGATAATATGTTTTTAAAGTATATTTTATGTACATGCATGGTGAAGGTCAATGAGACCCGCACCAAACTCATCTCAAACAGTAGAGAACAAAATACATTCGATGAAATCCGAGTTGTGCATAGTAATACGTTTAGAATAATGTCCGTTGCCCCCCCTCCTTGAACCTCATGCCACCCCTTTACCACCCCAGGAAAAAATCTCTAGATCCACCACTGAGTAGCAGGAGACAAGCACGGGCCTGAAAACCCTTTTACTGCTTTCCTCTGTTTCCCTCCTTTCCTCTTTTACTCCCACTCCTTCATTTCCACGCCCCCCCCCCCCCCCCCCACCGAATCTCTCCCTCTCTTTCTCTGTGCCTTCTTTCATAAAATGTTAGATAGATCTATGAGCCGGATAAGGACTCGGGCGAAATGGGCATCGTACCAGCCCAGTCAAGCGGAGAATAAAGAGGTTAGCGTGACAGGAGGCGATTTGAAATTAAAACAGGGTTTCCCTTATTTTAACCTCTTCCACCCCATCAAGTGCATTTCTTTAAATATGCCACGTCCTTGACAAAAAGAAGAAGAAGAAGAAGAAGAAGAAGACGAAGAAGAAGAAGAAGAAGAAGAAGAAGAAATGCACATCTAACTTAAAAACAAAATTAGCTTCTCGAATCTCGGAATAGCTCCTTCTTTTGACCAAACTAGGTGACGAAACCCGGGATTAGTGCGCACGCAGCGGCTGCGTTTGGCGGTCTTGCAGACGTAATCTCGTCATTAGCGCAGCGGAGGAGGTTGCAGCAGCGGCCGCGCCGCCAGCTGTCGTCAGCGCGCCTCTCTTGTTGCGCCAGCATCAAAGGGCGGGAATATAGAGCGCGGTTAAAACAGATGACTGAAACGTTCAGGCACCGCGAGATATCGCAACGCTTCGCTCATCCAGCGAAGCCGCAAAAAAAGTCACTCCGGCCGCTCGGGGCGGGAGTAGTCTGCTGAGTTAGTGGGTCGATTTACTTATTTATTTAGTCCCCCTTTTCGGTCCTTCGAGACCAAAACGGCACTGCAAGTGTGTGAGGAGCTGTTCGACGTCGGAATATTTTGTAACATGTAAATCCTGACGACCTAAGCAAGAGGGTTATTTCTGCGTGGCGTGGCGGTCTATTCCGTTGCCTACCAACACGGGGATCGCCGGTTCGATTCCCCGTGTTACCTCCGGCTTGGTCGGGCCGTGTCTGCAGGTGGGGAAGCCGGATGTGGGTATGTGTCCTGGTCGCTGCACTAGCGCCTGCTCTGGTCGGTCGGGGCGCCTGTTCGGGAGGGGGAACTGGGGGGGGGATAGCGTCATCCTCCCACGCGCTACGGCCCCCTGGTGAAACCCCTCACTGTCAGGTGAAAAGAAGCGGCTGGCGACTCCACATGTATCGGAGGAGGCACGTGGTAATCTGCAGGTAGAGGGGGTGGAGCAGCGACCAGGACGGCTCGGAAGAGTGGGGTAATTCGCCAAATTCAAATGGGGGGGGAGAAGAAGGGAGGGGGGGGGCTATTTCTAAACATTGCTTGCCAGCATCAAAGACTGAAGATTCAGCATCGAATTAAACTTTCTTCTAGATTTGTGGCAACCGACTTGGAATCCCTGCAGCTGATAGTCTGACTGATATGCGTCGTTCTCCATAAATCATTAAGGGCCACGCCTCCATTTAGTGTAGGTACGTTTTAAAGCGGGGTTTTACCCAAGCAGGGACACGTTACACCAACGTTTCCCAACCCAGTCCTCAAGGAACCCCTAGCCTGCAGATGTTCGTTGCAACCCTGACTAGGTACCCGTTTGTAGTTATTCAACCGATCAGCAATGAATTATGTCAGATGCTGCACACCTTGCATAATTAAGTGCTGTGAGCTGATTGTTTGAGTAAGCACAAGCAGGGCTACCTATGCAGGGTTACAATGACAATAGTATCAGCCACATCCTGCACCCTGGCCTTGCAGCCAGGTTCAAGTAAACACCTGAGGTGACGCAAATGCGAGGTAAATTACACAATAAACATAAGCGTCGTTATTCAAATGACTTATAAGGAAATAACTGCATGTACAGGGTTGTTAAAGGAAAACATTAGCAAACTGCACAATCTATTTATTTATTTATCTTTACAAAGGGTTGTTAATGTTATATATGTAAGAGCTTATAATCCCCCTTATATTCTTTTTTGTTCATTTGAGTGACACTTGAGAGTTTCAGGAAGCCCGTTAGTTGCCGTTGCTGCGATGATATCACTTAACGTCTGGTACATATTAAGCGCGGTTTGGTGAAATTTGGATACAGAAACTTAATGTCTTCCTCACGTTCCAAGGGTTATGCTCTACATCAGTTATTCGTCAATAACCCCCCCCCCCCTCCACCGCTACCCCGCCCTGCCCTCCTAAAACCCACATTTCCTCACTGCCTGCTCCATTGCTGCAGCAATTAAGAGTTCGGGTCACAAGCGGAGCACACACTGTAGCAGCTGGGTCCTGTTTCTGTGTGCTGCAGTGGAGGTCCATCACAGGTTTCAGTAAAAGGGATATTATGAGTACTTCGGCAGAGCACACACAGATATAAACCAGCTGGTCTCCTCCTCTGCTAATATGCTCCTCTGTGCAAACAGCCTTAACATGGCGTGGACCATTGGGTTTCCTCCCTGTCACTTGAGAAACCGAAACACCGAGGGATAATGACACGGGCCAGCACATTTACATGCATAGACAAATACACCCAGCTACACACACACACACACACACACACACACACACACACACACACACACACACACACACACACACACACACACACACACACACACACACACACACACACACACACAGATGCATTCTCCCAAGGCCATTTTTGACTCACTTTTCAGACAGCCCTTCTCTCTGTCCTCATGGTTTTTGTAGCTCCCAAATCGACTCAGAAGACAGCCGGAGGGGACAGATGAAGTCCCCAGAGCCACAGTGGTCCCAGTTAAACCTTCGCCAGTGGAAAATCAGCCAGTCTCTCCTTTTTCCCAACTGCTGCCAAACAAGACTTGAGTTTAGCTTAAGCAGCTTTAATTTGACCGTGTCCAACATCTGTTTAGGGATTCAGTTTACGTTAGGGTTTTGTGTCCCATTTAACCAAATCTGACAGTTGCTCATTTGTCAGCCGATGTGAACGCAATCAGGGTTGTCAAATCAGCCCGTGTCTCGAGGTTTGTCTACCCTGCATGCATTAAAATGAAAAAATCCAGCCATAAAGGGATTTAGTCTCTCAGTTAGCGTTGCAGTTCTGCATAGATCTCTGTCAGTTGCAATCAGCCTTCTGGGACAAGGGGATCAGGGGTCAGTGTTTCCTCTGCCGTAATTTCAGTTACAACATCTTATTTTGGTATTTTGTTTGGGTGCTTTACAGGAGGGGGGTATTTTGCTTTTCCCAGTGACTAATAGGCCTTGGTGTTTACAGAAGCCCAGCTATACAAGCGACTGGGCACCATGTTGGCCCCAGACGAATCCCCGTGGGCCCTCTCGTGGCCACGTTTTAGCTATCGAATGTTTGGGGCAAGGGGAGCCAGTGTCCTCGCGAGCCACTATAAACGATTTTACTACGCCGCCGCAACACCAAAGACCCTGTATTCTCGATCTGCAAGGATTTTTATGTTTCATGGCAACAAGGGAGAGGGAACGAGAGGGGGCAAAGGCATTTTCACGTTTGAGGTCAACACTGGAAAAGGAGACGCTAGCAAAGGTTTTCACAAGCGCTAACATTCCCACTGGGACATGTCATCTGGGACCTTTCCCCCTTCTCTTCTGTAATAGGTGGGCTGCCAAGAGGGATTTAGAGAGAGGGAAATATGGAGGATGTGCAGACAGTCAAACGAAAGAAAGTGGTCCGATGAGAGGGGAGAAAAGTGCAAAGAAAGAGACGAGAGAAAGCAGACAGTTGGAGAGGGAGAGACACTTCAGCATAACACATTCATCACAGAAATTTGCATCTCTCTCACACACAAAACGGCCTCCTAATGGGGAGATGAAAACGAGCCGTAAGTGCCTTTGTCAGGGGAATAGCCAGAAAAATGACATTGGTGGAAGAGAAATGGCACTTTTGCTTTCAAGTTTGTTTAGGCTAGCGAGAGATCCTTCATAACTCCTCACAGCATCTTCTGGTATGCTCTCCCATCATCTACTCATCCTTCCTTCCCCCCTCTGTCCTTTGTTCTGCGCTTTCCTCCGCACGTAGGGGCCACAGGAGCAATTTTATATCTTGACGTAAAGGGAAACGCCGGTATTTTTAAACCGAAGCCCTGTTTCCTACCATTAGGAGTCAAACGGAGCAACAGAATCGTTTAAACTGATTCGGTTCTGAGCAAACCTGCATCAAACAACTGCTGCACGCCAAACTGCAATGTCATCCTATACAGCGCTTGCCGGGCTGGAGAAACAGAATTTTTTACTAGCCCAGACAAACGTTTCACTAGCCCACAACATTTAATGCACTTTTCAAGTTTAAACAGGATAAATTTGACTATCTACATATAAATTCTGATGTAAAATTCAGAAAATAGTGACTTGCATGTCATTTTCCACAAATCTAAAAATGTATATGTTGATATAAGCATTTCTTCATTTCCGACATATGAAAGACCCAAAATTATCACTTTAAGTGGACTTTTTGATCACAATAACTGCGTAATTTCACAAACAACACGAGTATAGAAATGACTCCATCTGGAGCCTTTTGATCACTATCAGTGGTTTCCACTGTGTATAGCATGAAACACAGGAATACCAAAACCCCCATGCTGAAAAGCAAAAACTTTGCATGAATGTGTTATTACCAGTTCAAACCTCCAACGTGATCAAAGTAAGCAACGTCTTTCCCATGCTGTTCCTGTCCTGGGGGACATGGCTGGGGGCGTGGAGGACATGCAGGACGGGTGCTTATCACCGTTTCTGATGTAAATCGTATCAAATGGAAAAACACTGCAAGAGGAAAATAGAAAGAAGGAAAGCCCCTTTATTTTGTCATTGTAGGTTAAAACAAAACTGTAGTAACAATAAATTTGTTATCTGCATTTACCCCATCCTATTGTATAGGAGCAGTGGGCAGCTGCAGCGCCCAGGGACCAACTCCAGTTCTTCTTTCCATTGCCTTGCTCAGGGGCACAGACAAGGAGTGTTAACCCTAAAATGTATGTCTTTTTGGTGGTGGGAGGAAACCGGAGCACACCCATGCAGAAACAGGGAGAACGTGCAGACTCCACACAGAAAGGACCTGGGATGGCCTGGGGTTCGAACCCAGGACCTTCTTGCTGTGAAGCAACAGTGCTAACCACTGGGATACCGTGTCGCTCTTTTCACTGTGCCGCCCTTATGAGGCGTTCATCCATAATCTGTTATGCACTTATTGATTATTGCTCACCAAGCGGGCTAATGCTCGCCTTTGCGTACTCGCCTGTCCTCCAAACCGCTCGCCTCGGGCAAACGGGCAAGCTAAATTTCCACGCCTGTGGAAATGCATTTGGTGAGCAGTAGTCAGTTGACACTGGCTTGTTTAATTCCAAATCAGTTTAAAAGATTTGCTACCCGTTGCTCAGTTTGACTCTTAACGACAGGAAAATATGACTCAGGTTATAGAAATACCAGAGTTTCCCCTTTATGCGCAGAATGGACGATACTGAATCTTGATTCCCTGCAAGATTAAGGACACCGACTTCTCTCTGATCTTGGATGAAAAACAGTGCTCTGTACAAGCTTGGATGTGTCTTTTAGCAAAAGGCAACTAGTACAACATAGATTCCTCCGGGCCTTGTATTTGACTATATCAATATGATCTACTGTGTTCATAGATGTCCAACTGCTAGGTCCAGGATGCATATATTCTGTATGTTTGCCAGCTCAGCGAGAGAAAGAGAGAGAGAGAGAGAGAGAGAGAGAGAGAGAGAGAGAGAGAGAGAGAGAGAGAGAGAGAGAGAGAGAGAGAGAGAGAGAGAGAGAGAGAGAGAGAGAGAGAGAGAGAGAGAGAGAGAGAGAGAGAGAGAGAGAGAGAGAGAGAGAGATAAAGTGTTCTGGAAAGAGGGTGTCATCATTTATTATTCAGAGGGAGGAAGGGGCAGCTGGCCAGAGGACGAGTGTGATGGCTTGCATACACGTAAGGAACTAGATTTAGATCTGGTTATGTTCAGTTTGGTTGTGTGTGTGTGTGTGTGTGTGTGTGTGTGTGTGTGTGTGTGTGTGTGTGCGTGCGTGTGCGTGTGTGGTATGTGTCTAAGTTCACCCATATATGCTGGGGTGCTCTTACCCTGTCAGGTTTTTTTGGAGGGGCGGGTTTCTGTTTATTTATTTTGCACCACTCTGCACATCCGTTCTCACCCACCCTCTTTCAAGCTTTCTCCATTTCTGATTTTGCACACTCCCCCACTCAACTACCACATCTCCTATTCCTTCTTCCTTTCTCTGCAACTCTCCTTTCTCAAATACTTTGCTCTCTTTTTTGTCTCCCTGCTAATTTTCAGATCCTAGCAACCAGCATGGGGTGTTTGTGCCCACATCCAAACCCTTAATTCACTTTTTTTTCTTTTGTTAAATTCTGCCTTTCACTCAGCCTGTCGCACCCACAACCAACTGTTGGAAGTTCTCACATACCATAAAACTCCACACTGGACTTAACCCCTCTTCCTTCCCCCCGATCCCCAGATGCCTTTCCTGCTCATTAGTCAACAGGCTTCATGAAGGAAAATTCCTCTTTCTCTTAAGTTCGTTCTCACGTTTTGATTCACGCGTCATTCTTAACCGCTCCACTTTCCATTACATGTGCCTTGGATGTTGAACGCCTCTCATTTATAACCTAACGGGTGTGCCAGTGAGCCATCAGTCAGCAGGTATCTCCTCAACAAGATCATGTAAGGACAACTAGGTGAGCACTCTGTACAGCTTATCGTTTGCACCCATTAAGATATAGTGTTAACCATGTGCTCCAGACCATCTACGCCGTTTTCTGATGTGTGTCGTTTTCCTTTTTCTTTTCTTTTTTCACTAGTTTTGAATATTGTGTGCAAAACGAAGATGTAAATACATAAACCGCTGCTCAGGTGCTACCTTTACATTAAGACATGCTGCCATAAAAAGGATGTGCATGGAAACGATTCAACAAGTTCAGAAATCAAATGGCCACTGTCACAGCTGAGGCAAAATGTATTTTGGTGTGCGGGGCATCCGGGTAGTGTAGCGGTCTATTCCGTTGCCTACCAACACGGGGATCGCCGGTTCGAATCCCCGTGCTACCTCCAGCTTGGTCGGGCGTCCCCACAGACACAATTGGCCGTGTCGGCGGGTGGGAAACCGGATGTGGGTATGTGTTCTGGTCACTGCACTAGCGCCTCCTCTGGTGGGGGGGGGACTGGGGGGAATAGCGTGATCCTCCCACGCTCTACGTCTCCCTGGCGAAACTCCTCACTGTCAGGTGAAAAGAAGCGGCTGGCGACTCCACATGTATCGGAGGAGGCATGTGGTAGTCTGCAGCCCTCCCCTGATCAGCAGAGGGGGTGGAGCAGAGACCGGGACCGCTCGGAAGAGTGGGGTAACTGGCCAAATTCAATTGGGGGAGAAAATAAAAAAAAAAAGTATTTGAAGTGCAAGAATCAACAAAAAAGAGAGAAATTGTTATCCAGGTAACATTGGTTTTCAGCTTTTTCCTCAGTTTTTAGTTTTAAACGTCAAAATACGGCATATTTTAAAATGATGTATATGTGGTGGTGCGGTGTTTATGCCGTAGTTTTCTCGTTAGATCAGGCTCTAGCATTGTGCATCCATTACATCAGTTCAATTACGCGAATCATCACGTTTAGGAATGATCCAGGAAATTAGCCATGCCAATTTAGACCTCATTTGACGGCTATCTCTCAGCACCATTGTGCATCAGCAGCAGTGTTTGAGTGAATCTGACAGATTAAATCTCCCCATCCTGTCTGTATATTTTCTCTACCGAGACCCCATGTTTATTTGGCAATTCTGTATCCGTCCCTTAATTGCAGATGTGTGTTTTCCTTTTCTTTTTTTTTAATGACCCCTAACAGGTTTAAAAAGGTACGGGCTAAAGTGGTGGTGACCCTACAAGTTTCCACAGGAAATAGCTCCAGGGTTAACGGGGGGGGGGGGCGTTTCTCCTTATGCCTTTGCCCCAAATATTTGCTTATGTATGTTTGTGCGTATGTGTATTTATGTTCAAGTGTGTTTAACACCGCCTCAGGTCAGAGACAGGTAGCGTCGTAGACTCACACAGCAACTAAACCATGAAAATATTCTCAGGGAAGCCACACGGAAAACAGCTCGGCAGCGGTGTAGGTTACCTCTGACCTGGGGCTCTCAGCCCTAATTCTCCAGAGTTTGTGCTTGTTCTTGCGTGTTTCTCACCCGCTCGCTGACCTCCTACCCCCCCTTCTGCTAAACCCTTCATCTCGGTCTCGGGTACCATCCTCGTATGAGCTGTTGTTTTTACATGTGAGCACTTGTTTTCCTATGTGACCCACTCCCTTGGCTCTTAAGGACCACATTAATGTCAATTTACACGATTAAACTAGAATGCGTGAAACGTTAGCACGTTGGAACTCCACTGCCAAATATGTAATTGAACTAATAGCAGCTGTGCAAGCCAGATCCTATAACACATTCACATGCTCCATTAGGAGCGGTGTTCAAGGGCCTGCTATGGAGTGACTGGCTCCAGATGTTAACTGTGGCACCACACCGCCCCACGGGCTGCAATTGGGGAGAAGAACCGCTGTGTTATTTGTCACAAGAGAAGTACGAGGATATTCTCCGGTGACGTCGATTGCCATAAAAGGAGCTTTATTTACACCACATCTGAGCCCTTTTTCGGGCTCCGTTTAATCAAACTGCTTTACTTGGTTGAATCCCCAAGAGTAATGAGGTTCGATGAGGGCTCCAAATGATAGCGCCTCAATGAGCCTGTCATTATTGTTTGGTTCTGAGAAGCGAAGCAGGATTCTGTGGGAGTGATATGGTCACATTTTTAGTGGAAAAATGAAAATCCTGTCTTTATTTGATAACTTAATACCATGTTACCGATAGCAGCTATTATCCAGCTGGATTTGTTTCAAGCACAGAACTGATGAAGATATACTCCTGTGTGCATGAATGTGCACGTGTGTGTGTGTGTGTGTGTGTATTTACAGATATACTGTATAGTCTCTCTAGTTTCCTTCCCTGCATTAGTGCAAAGGCATTTCCACGCATGCAGCCTTTAACATTCATTTAACTTAATTTGGCTGTCAAGGGGTCATGTGTGGGTAGGGGGCTGGTACCAACATGACAGTAAATCAGTTACGGCCATTTGGCAACTCAAGACCTAGTAACATTACTTCTCGAGTTTCCATACCAGTGAATGTGTGAGCAATGGTGTTATGTTACCGCTCTGAGCGCGCACACACACACACACACACACACACACACACACACACACACACACACACACACACACACAGCGTCAGGATGCTCTGATTTACAGCACTCTTTTGTCGACATGTATGGACCAATCACAAAATTCTCAGGGGGTGATGAGATTATTCTGCACCACCTAAAGCATTTAAAATGTGCAGCGTGGGAGAGTCTTGTGTTCACCCATACAATGCGCTATTTGAAAAATGAATATTTCATTACAAGCAGTACATTAGTGTTTGGTAAAAAGGAAAATCGGACAGACTCTGAGATTAGTCGGTAGCACTGAGCTAAATTTCTTCACCCACCATTTTCCAACACCCCAGTATCTCTGTCACAACAGCAAGCAGAAACAGGGGACTTTAAGCTGTATTAGTGGCGGTGTGTGAATAGTCACAACGCATTGAAATAAAGCTCAGGCCTTGCTTATGTGAACAGCAGAAACTTCATGTGCCTCTCTGTGAAAACTGCCTGCAATTTATTTCGTTACCTTTCCGGAATGTATGTGCCAAAGTGCCTCAAGACTCATTACATACGCTATCATGAATGAGTATGCAGTGGTTCCCCACACATACGGTTTACCTGGCCGGGTCACATGGCTAGATTAGCATATTGTACAGGTAGATTTGGAGTCCAACTTTTAACAATTTTCCACTTTTGTTATTAATATATCTGTGAAAATTAAGCCATCCATGACCAGTTACATACATACATACATACATACATACATACATACATACATACATACATACATACATACATACATACATACATACATACATACAGTTAAGGTCAAAATTATTAGCCCCCTTTATGAAATCAAACAAAACCCTTAACTTTTCCATGAAATGACCATAACCAAAAGTGTTTATAGTTTAACTGCTTCCAAAAGAACAAAGACAAAATCTCCACTAAGCTTAAGATATTTTACTGATGTGCTGAATTGAAACAGGAAAAAACAAAAATGACAAGGCCAAAATTATTAGCCCCCTGACAATTAATAGTCAATAGTGTAACCTTTCTGACTCACAACTGACAACAACCTCTTATGGTGGTTCCTAACTAGGTTGGCACATGTCTCTTGAGGGATCTTAGCCCATTCTTCCATGGCAAATTGTTCCAGCTCACCCGAATTGCATGGTTTTTGAGCATGGACATGAACCTTGTGCTCCCGTCACAGATTCTCAATAGGATTGAGATCTGGGCTCTGAGAGGGCCACTTCAGGACCTTGATTTTGGTGTCCTTCAAAAAGTTTTGGACCAACTTGGATGTACGCTTCGGGTCATTGTCTTGCTGGAAGACCCAGCAGTGACCTAAAGCTAGACTGGCAGCAGATTTCTTTACATTATCCTTCAAAATGTCAACATACTCTTCTTTCTTCATGATCCCATGCACCCGAACAAGGTTCCCTGTGCCTGAAGCAGCAAAACAGCCCCACAGCATCACGCTCCCACCACCATGTTTAACTGTGGCAACTGTGTTTTTAGGGTTGAATGCCTCTCCCTTCCTTCGCCAAACAAAAGCAACATCCGTGTGCCCAAACAGCTCAGGTTTAGTCTCATCAGACCAAAGGACAGACTTCCAAAACTCATGCCCATGTTTCAAATGTTCACGGCAAACTTCAGGCTGGCTCTGATGTGCCGCTGTGTGAGCAGTGGAGTTTTTCTTGGACGATGACCTCGAAGCCCACCACGATGAAGAGCCCTCACAACAGTCTTCCTTGAAACATCAAGTCCAGAAGAGGCCAGTTCAGCAACAATCATCTTGACAGAGATCCGGGGATTGTTGACATCTCTGACTATTTTCCTCTCCAAAGTTTTTGAAATCTTGCACTTTTGACCACACCCAGGTTTGTTTCTAACAGAATTTGTCTCCTTGTGCTTTGCAATGATGCAACACACAGCTGTTCTAGACACTGTGAAATGCTTGGAAATGGTAGTATAGCCTTCTCCCTTAAGATGAGCATCCACCATCTTTTTTCTGAGTTCCAGACTGATTTCTTTACTTTTTGGCATGATGAAATTACTTCTTACCAAGAATTTAAGAGTAGTCCCTCTCAATCAAGTGTTCAAGTGCCACTAGCCCTTTTCATTGGAGTCCCTTAAGTAAAGTTCAATGCTGATTGATATCCCAGGTGTAGTTTGAAAGCTGATTGATTGCTCAGGTGTGTTTTGAAAGCAAAAAATCACATGGGGGGCTAATAATTTTGACCACCTCAATTTTCACTACATTTGGTATAAAGCAAACCTGAAGATTTATATTACATTCCAAAATGTACTAAACAGGGGCCTTAACATTGATGACTGTTTTACCAAGTAAAGGTTTACGAATGATGCAAACATTGGGCAGAATTTTAGGGAAATGTTCCATAGTTCCATGGGGGCTAATGATTTTGACCTCAACTATACATACATACATACATACATACATACATACATACATACATACATACATATGTAGGTGAGTCAGTATGTTGTTCATGTTATCTTTATTTTATTTTTTTTCTCTTCGTGAACATTCTCAAAACCTGTGTGTAATATTTTCTGTTATAGTCTGTATATCACCAACCTTATGTTTAACGAATGAACACGTATTTCCGGTTTACCTGTTGTAGCAAGGGGGACTTCAATTAGTGACACACAAGAGACGCAGGAGTGACGTGGCTGCGAATTTGCGGCAAAAGTTGAGCAGGTCTTGTAAATGGTAAGACGTGTTGTAATACTTTAAGCTAGCGTGTTTAAAAGTAAAATGTTCCTGGCTTAAACTGTATGGAAATGTGACAACAGATCATTGCTAACATGTTCTGAGTTTTGCCATTGGGTTTGGTGGGTAAAAACGGCCATTGCATCCTGTTAAATCTGTAGGGAGAGTTTAGCCATTTGCATATTTCCTGCCTCGCTGCAGGGGAATGAGAGACAGCCTGCCACTGAGTGAATTGACTGTGCCCCATGCTACTTTCTTTAGCCGCGTTATGGTGTTAAATTGTTATTTGTTATATTCTTGTGTGCTTTTACGAAAGGACTGTATTGAATGAGTAGCCTGACATAGTTTTACTTATTAATTATTTTCGTTTTTGCTTTTACTTTACTGATTTCAAATACATGTGTAACCACTGTAAGGGCAAACATTGTTTTAGTGTGCACATATTTTATTTATAGTTGTATTTTGTCATATATATACTATATTTAAAAAAAAAAAAGTTGAGCAGCTCTTGTAAATGGGGAATGAGAGACAGCCTGCCACTGTGTGTGAACTGACTGGGCCCCATGCTACGTTCTTTACAATAAATGTGCCTGGTGTTCTTCAGTCTGTGAGCAACCATCTGACAGCTGCTACACATACTACACACATACATACATACATACACTACCGTTCAAAAGTTTGGGATCACCCAAACAATTTTGTGTTTTCCATGAAAAGTCACACTTATTCACCACCATATGTTGTGAAATGAATAGAAAATAGAGTCAAGACATTGACAAGGTTAGAAATAATGATTTGTATTTGAAATAAGATTTTTTTTACATCAAACTTTGCTTTCGTCAAAGAATCCTCCATTTGCAGCAATTACAGCATTGCAGACCTTTGGCATTCTAGCTGTTAATTTGTTGAGGTAATCTGGAGAAATTGCACCCCACGCTTCCAGAAGCAGCTCCCACAAGTTGGATTGGTTGGATGGGCACTTCTTGCGTACCATACGGTCAAGCTGCTCCCACAACAGCTCAATGGGGTTCAGATCTGGTGACTGCGCTGGCCACTCCATTACCGATAGAATAGCAGCTGCCTGCTTCTGCTCTAAATAGTTCTTGCACAATTTGGAGGTGTGTTTAGGGTCATTGTCCTGTTGTAGGATGAAATTGGCTCCAATCAAGCGCTGTCCACTGGGTATGGCATGGCGTTGCAAAATGGAGTGATAGCCTTCCTTATTCAGAATCCCTTTTACCCTGTACAAATCTCCCACCTTACCAGCACCAAAGCAACCCCAGACCATCACATTACCTCCACCATGCTTAACAGATGGCGTCAGGCATTCTTCCAGCATCTTTTCATTTGTTCTGCGTCTCACAAACGTTCTTCTTTGTGATCCAAACACCTCAAACTTGGATTCATCCGTCCACAACACTTTTTTCCAGTCTTCCTCTGTCCAATGTCTGTGTTCTTTTGCCCATCTTAATCTTTTTCTTTTATTGGTCAGTCTCAGATATGGCTTTTTCTTTGCCACTCTGCCCTGAAGCCCAGAATCCCGCAGCCGCCTCTTCACTGTAGATGTTGACACTGGTGTTTTGCGGGTACTATTTAATGAAGATGCCAGTTGGGGACCTGTGAGGCGTCTGTTTCTCAAACTAGAGACTCTAATGTACTTATCTTCTTGCTCAGTTGTGCAACGCGGCCTCCCACTTCTTTTTCTACTCTGGTTAGAGCCTGTTTGTGCTGTCCTCTGAAGGGAGTAGTACACACCGGTGTAGGAAATCTTCAATTTCTTAGCAATTTCTCGCATGGAATAGCCTTCATTTCTAAGAACAAGAATAGACTGTCGAGTTTCAGATGAAAGTTCTCTTTTTCTGGCCATTTGGAGCGTTTAATTGACCCCACAAATGTGATGCTCCAGAAACTCAATCTGCTCAAAGGAAGGTCAGTTTTGTAGCTTCTGTAACGAGCTAAACTGTTTTCAGATGTGTGAACATGATTGCACAAGGGTTTTCTAATCATCAATTAGCCTTCTGAGCCAATGAGCAAACACATTGTACCATTAGAACACTGGAGTGATAGTTGCTTGAAATGGGCCTCTATACACCTATGTAGATATTGCACCAAAAACCAGACATTTGCAGCTAGAATAGTCATTTACCACATTAGCAATGTATTGAGTGTATTTCTTTAAAGTTAAGACTAGTTTAAAGTTATCTTCATTGAAAAGTACAGTGCTTTTCCTTCAAAAATATGGACATTTCAATGTGATCCCAAACTTTTGAACGGTAGTGTACATATTGTTGTGAATTCGGGGGGCGGCCGGGAACCGCCACAGCCGTGACTTGAACCCAGATCCCACTTTTCGGACTGCCCCCGAATTCGCTACACTGGTGTCAGAAGTGGGATGGTGAGACCATGAGGCCATCGGAAGCACGTGCGCCCAGAGGCGTGAGGGAGCTGGTATGCTGACGTGCTTCCTAAAGGGGGGGGGGGGTAGTGTAACGATCACGGATGAATAAACTCGCTAGCCCTTGGCTAACGGGTTGGACCCGTTAGTCAGTCGACTGGTTAACGTTGTCACCCGTGGCGCGGGAGATCCAGATTCACATCCTGGCTGTGGTGGTACCCAGGCCATCGCCCTGAATTTGCTACAATACATACATGCCTCCATACGTAGCGGGCCTCTGATCAACACTTGTTTTTGCCTGTTCAGGAGCTTTTCTTTCACTGTCTGTGCAGAGAAACATGGACGCCAGAGGGGCTTTTAACAGCAGCACCCAATCTACTGAAGCAGTGTGCTATGCTGGTGGAGCTCCTCTCTCCACAGCTGTGTTCTCAGGGGGACTCCCCACTCTCAGTTGTTGTCCTAAAAGCGAGTTACATTTCCTCCTGCTTTTGGTTATTACGAAAAAATACTTTCTCTCAGTCATTCCCCCTAACTATCCATCTGCGCTACCAAACACTCATTATCACCCAAATTGTAGTTTGTGAGCTGTTCTGTGGGCTCATGGGTCAACATGTACTCCGCAATATTCATCTGTAAAAGCCCACAGCGTTTCCTGCGACCTACTTTATATTACAGGGAATCAAGCAGACGACATGACAGAGGGTGGATTGAATACTAACCTTTTTCAGGGTAATTTGGGTGGTGCCATATCTTGACACCCTTTCAGCCCCTCCTCGCTCATTAATTCACATAAACAGAGGTAGAAAACCAATCTCCAATGCGACATCCAAACAGACACCAAAACACTGTATAGCTGTTAGCCGGCTTGCCAGTCCAGAACTTTCTGCCGTTTTAGGCAATGTGGTTCTTATGAGCGCATATCCTCATCTGTGCTTAGTTAGCGCTGGTTGTGTTATCTTGTGGTGTTGGTTTCTGTGGCTCTGATCTCTCCCAAGCTAACTGCCCCTTAAGCAGTCAACAGCTATAAATCTTAAATCTTAAGCAGATCCTGGACTGGGAGAGGGGAGGCAATTATCTTGAAGGAGATTTAATTGTTTTTCCACATCATAGGTTAGGTAGGAGATAATTGGCAGAATTGGAGTCGAGGGAGCTTTTTAATGGCGCGAGCATCAAGACCGCTGCAGCGTGCGAATGGTTCAAATATGTTTGCTTATAATAGAATAAATTAAAATAAATGATAGATTTGCTAATGCAGTGCATTTTATGGGACTCATAACTTTGTTGGTTTCTTTTTTTTTTTTAGGGGTAAATTTTATTAATAAGGTATTTGTGTCGTAAATTGCACGAGAAGGAAAACATTGTATAATGGTTTCATCATTCGCTGTTATTTACCTAATCTCCCTGCCTGCCTTGTTTGAACTCACTCGCTGCCTCTCCCCGTCTTCCCCTCGTCTCTGAAAGCAGTGCAGAAGTTTTAATCTGGTTAGACAAGCACACCACGGCTGTTTCACAGACCTTAAGTAAACACAATAAAAGGCCATCAGCCAACCCCTTCCATGCAACTGGCAGGCAGGACAACCCGAGGGCTGGCTGCAAAGAGATGGTTTATCAAAGCACACGTCCATCTGTGCATGACGGCACAGACATAATATGCATAGCAGCATGTCTATTTCTAAAAAAGAAGAAGAAGAAGAAGAAGAAAGAGCTTTGGGAAGCCTTACTTCTAACTTAAACTCTGTGGAAGTGTTTCTTACACTTCCCGTTAGGGGAAGCAATATTTTGCAGATAATGTAGGGAGTGAAAAGGCTCATTCATGACCTTGGACAGTGGCTGACATTAAATAAGGAAGGAAGGAAGACCCTTGGATGCTGCAGGGGATCTTAGTTTATATAAATGACCCAGTACATTTGTGTTTAATGATGCATTGTAAATCTGTAATGTGGATGACATGCTAGTCAATGGAAAAGTGACACCCCTGAGATGGGAGTGCGTCATCCATTAATTAACCCGCCTCAGCTTAACTGTAAAGGCACAGAGAGAGAGAGAGAGAGAGAGAGAGAGAGAGAGAGAGAGAGAGAGAGAGAGAGAGAGAGAGAGAGAGAGAGAGAGAGAGAGAGAGAGAGAGAGAGAGAGAGAGAGAGAAACAAATCCTCAACACTCTTACTGAAAATAACTTGAGGTAAGGTTAAGTTTTTTTGGTGAAACGTCTTTCCAAGGGCAAAATACCAGATCTTTCCTTGACATTTGAAGAATAAATAATTAAAAGAAAACGAGCGAATAACCTTGTTGATGTGATGGTCTCGACTTGTTGCCATGACTACAGCTTGATGATGACTGACCGCTGAGCCAATCAAGTTGACGTGGGGGAAGCTTCGATGATGTTTAACAATGCTAGCTGTGTAGCAAACTAGTCCCACGATTCTGGGTAAACACATTCAACTGTTCAGGCCTCCTCCCAGACAACTGGAGCCATTTCCAGCCACCGCAGAAACCCAAGGCTCCCACTTATTAAACATTGCCTTCCTCCATGATTTTTCATAAGCCCCCCTACCCCTTTCACCCTCCCTCCATCTCTTCTTTCCCATTCTCTGTGGGTTTGGGGTTGGCGAGTGCAAACATCAACGAAATGGAGGCTAGCTATCAGAGCCAACTCTCTCTCTCTCGCTCTCATTTTCTGCAAAAATGGACTATAGTAAAACCAAAAAAAATACTCTACATTACTATATAAACACCACATCCAGTAGTGTTTCCTGTTTTTTGTCACATTACAAGAACTGTATGGCTAGTGCTATAGTAGTATACTAGTAGTATAATATTATTTATGTTTTGTGATCACATCACATTGCTATAGAACATTTTCCATTGCACACAAAGTCTTTCCAGAGTGTTCCCTGAAATTACTACAGAAACGCTGCAGTATATGTCTGTATTGTTTGTATAGTAATGTGATGGGGGGAAAAAAAAAACAGAGACAATACTGTAGGAATTTTGTATTTTCTTTGGTTTTACTATCGCCTATATTCAATTGGGCTCTCCCTCTCTTCAGTCTCCACTCCCCCTCTTTTTCCTTGCTTCTCAAGACTGGGCGTTCATGTTTTTGAAGAGAGAAACACTGCCAATGCACATGTCCAACAGAGTGTTGTCTAGAGACAATAAAGGAAAGTTAATTTCAGAGGAAACACAGGAAGCCAAGACGTATGGACTCCAGCAGGTCCATACTCCAGTAAGACTGTGAGCCAGCCATGGCTGAGTGTGGTTAGTGGGTGCGGCCCACCAAACGTTCTGCCCAAGAACAGGGTGATTTACCTCACACAGACAGAACCCCCAGAAGCAAACACACAAGAACGCACGTGTACAACACACATGTGCACTCAAAACACATTTTTGTTGAACTGGGTGCAACCTGCTGGCATACACACACACACACACACACACACACACACACACACACACACACATATATATATAATGTAGCGAATTCAGGGGGTAGCCGGGAACTGCTGCAGTCAGGACACGAACCCGGGTCTCCTGCACCACGGGCGACTACGTTAACCAGTCGACTAAAGGGTCCAACCCGTCAGCCAAGGGCTAGTGAGTCTAGTCATCCGTGGTCATAACACTACCCCCCCCTTCTTTTGGGAAGCGTGTCCCTGCGCTTCAGTATACCATCTCCCTCACGCCTCTGGGCGCATGCGCTTCCGATGGCCTCACGATCTCACCGTCCCACTTCTGAAATCCAATGTAGCAAATTCAGGCTCGTTATACTACCACCCCACCCCTTTCCCCCCTTTCTGGGAAGCAGTCTCACCATCCCACTTCTGACACCAATGCAGTGAATTAAGGGGGCAGCCGGGAACCGGCGCCACAGCCGGGAAACGAACCCAGGTTGCCCGCACCACGGGCGACTATGCTAACCACTCAACTAAAGGGTCTAACCCGTTAGCCAAGGGCTAGCGAGTCTAGTCATTCATGGTTGTTACAACACACACACACGCTCGCAGATCACATGTGCCAGTATATTTTTGGTGATTAGGTGACAGACACAAGTACAATCTTGGTGCAGATGAAAAAAAGGGCTGGATTAGGAGGAATACATTATAAGCAGGTGGAGTTGGACTGGATTTCGACTTGGCCAATCAAATCCGCTCCTCTCATACCCTTTAAATGTGCTGCGGTGCAGCATATTGTAATTTTCCTGATGGATGAAGAGGGAAGCCTAATAGATCTGCTCTGCATTCCTCCTGGGTTTACTGGATGAATGAAATTTGGCAGCGATGTCGTCTTTCTTTCTTTCCCTTCTGCCGCCTTCTTCCAATTATACACCCCATCCCTATATATATTGTGACAAAACAAAATATACATTACTTGAAGCAGCTTGAAGATAATTATCCTAGCAACCCGGCTGACCTAACTTACAAATTGCCTTCGGTGTTCTCGCATCATGCACAAGCCACCGAGGTTGACAATGAACGCATTAATTTAGTCTGGAGCCTGAAGCGGGAGTGGATTTTCACATCTCCATCCTCTGACGTAGTATAAAAAAAAAAGGGATTCATAGTGAAACTGACTCCCGTTCCACAGGAATTCTGCAGGCCAAATGTCAGCTCCCGTTATAGACAGTTTGTACTCATGGATACAGCCCATTGAATCAGACAGGCATTAATTTTGCCAAGTTAGGTTGAATTTTCCATGCATCATGATGAGTGCAAACTCTCTTTGATTAACATCACAGTACAATAACCACACACAGCAGCTGCGTAGCCAGGGGTGTGCCCGGATGTGCCTGTGCCATGTAAATCTCAAGCTGGCACACCCAGCATAATCATGAAAAAATTTATGAGTTCGCTGCAAATTAAAAAAGAAAAAAATCTTAATACCATTTATTATTTCTCACACTATTTGATTAATCAGGAAAAAAAACTGACACGAGCAATAAAAATAAGAATTCTTGTTCCTTGCTACTTGTTTACCATATGACGATGGTAGCTCAGAGGAACAGAGGCCTACTTTCCACAAGGTAGCTGCTTTTAATGTAGTTTAAGATCAAAATCCTTGTATAGCCCAATATCACAAACACAACACAACAGCAACACAACGTTCTGTCCTTAGACCCTCACATTGAATAAGGAAAAACTCCTTAAAAAAAAAACCTTTAACAGGGAGGAAAAATAGGAAGAAATCTCAAGGAGAGCAACAGAGGAGGGATCTCTCTCCCAAGACGGACGTACTATGTGCAATAGATACTGTGTGTACAGAATAAAACACAAATTACAGAACACAACACTGAAAGAGGACAACAGAATTATAAGACATATGAAGAATATGATGTGGAGGATGCCAAGCAGTTTCCAGACACCACCAAAACAGCCTAGGACCTGAGCCACGTGACCACCATCACCATGTGGACCTGGCAGGAGGGCAGACTACACATGCACAAAGGGGAGACTCACATCACACCATTCACATACGCGGGAGAAGAAACAAGAAAAGACATAAGTCACACGTCAGAGAGAGAAGGATACAACACTGAAACAGGATAACAACATTATATGGATAAGATATATAAAGAATGTGATGGAGGATGCCAAGCAGCATCCAGGTGGCAACCACCATCACCATGGTGACCCAGGAAGAGGACAGACTACACGTGCACATAAGGGAGACTCACATCACACCATTCACATACACGGGAGAAGAGACAGGGGAAGACATCATTCAGAGAGAGAGAGAGAAGACATGTGAGAGAATAGAGACCAGTTGTAATAGTCAGTAATCTACTATACTCTGTGATCCCGTCGGCAGAACAGTGCTTGGTAAATTCATTGAGACAGACACCGACCGGCCATGCAGTAGAGGTCGAGAATTACGCAAGTTAGAGGTGACTAGGTCAAGGCCAAATGATGGAGTTTTAAGTTTGGATTTAAAAGACTCAGCAGATTGATTGTCTGACGGCAACAGGCAGGTTATTCCACAATAAAAGGCCCTGCCACCAGCTGACCACTTTTTAACTTTGGGTACACCCAGAGGCCCTGCATTTTGAGAGAGGAGATCTTGAGATGGGATGTACGGTTTAAGGAGATCAGATAAGTGGGGGTGTCCGGGTGGCGTGGTGGTCTATTTCCGTTGCCTGCCAACCCGGGGATCGTTGGTTTAAATCCCCGTGTTACCTCCGGCTTGGTCGGGCGTCCCTACAGACACAACTGGCCGTGTCTGCGGGTGGGAAGCCGGATGTTGGTATATGTCCTGGTCGCTGCACTAGCGCCTCCTTTGGTCAGTCGGGGCGCCTGTTCGGGGGGGGGGGGACTGGGAGGAATAGCGTGATCCTCCCACATGCTACGTCCCCCTGGCGAAACTCCTCACTGTCAGGTGACAAGAAGCAGCTGGCGACTCCACATGTATCAGAGGAGGCATGTGGTAGTCTGCAGCCCTCCCTGGATCAGCAGAGGGGGTGGAGCAGCAACCAGGAAGGCTCGGAAGAGTGGGGTAATTGGCCCCAGATACAATTGGGAAGAAAAAAAGGGGGGGGCAAAAACAAAACTTGCCCCATTTCTTCTTTTCAGTACTATGACACCTAAAACTGCAATAGTTCTAACCTTTACCCGCCGTTTCTTTGCTTGAGATGAGACTAAATAAGATATTTACGCATTGCTTTAATGGAAACCTGCAGGACAGATAAGAAAGAGACATGCTGTGAAGATAGCGGTGACACACACACATACACACAACCATTTTGTGAGTGGTGTGTCCGGGGGAGGCCAGGACACACAGATGGACCCCTGCAGATCTCAATGGAGGAGGTCTGAATGGGCCTTTGTTGATAACCGTGATGGATGATGTTCTCAGGCTTGTGGAGCCATAGATGCTATCTGCCCTGTGCAGACTTTCAAGATGGGTCTGGAGGAGATGGGCACAGTGCCAAATGATGTATGGCCTATAGATCATTTGAAGAGGGGGAGGAGAGAGGATTGAGAGAGACGGAGGAATAAACATGGGGGGGATCCTGTTCATTCAGGGGGGCTGCTCCGCCGTGGCCTTTTCAACCGCGAAAAGCCGCATGAAACACACGATGCTTGGAAAGGGGAGTTTGAGGAGCACACAACGGTCATAACTGGCTTGGAGGGGAGTTATGGAGTCATGACGGAGAAAATTCTGTGCAAAAACCGTGTACCCTCCCATTCCGCGGTCTCATATGAATTATTGGGAAGATCCTACGGGGATATTTAACTTCATCCGTCGCAGCTGAGCATTTCATCATGGGAGCGCCACTAGTGGTTCGACTCAAATAACCAACCTGCTAATAGACGGCCTGCGTTCACCCCTGCCAACCGGTCCTGCTATGTGCCCACTTGCGTGACTTTTCATCAGGCATTTACATTCTCATAATGTACACAGAAGGGTAAGCTAACCTCTGAAGCTGTGAGTCAGCGCAAACTCAATATTGATTTTCAGCGCGGGGGAAAAACTGACATCAAGGAAACAGTCATAAAAAATTGCTGCTTTCTTAAGAAATGCTGCAGCGGTTCTGTCCGAAAAACATCTGGTTGCGGTCTCTCCTCGTTGTACTTGATGGTTTTGATTGGTGTGCATTCCCCCCCCCCCACTTTTTTCTTCCGAATTGTATCTGGCCAATTACCCCAATCTTCCGAGCTGTACCGGTCACTGCTCCACCCCCTCTGCCAACCCGGGGAGGGCTGCAGACTATCACATGCCTCCTCCGATACACGTGGAGTCGCCAGCTGCTTCTTTTCACCTGACAGTGAGGGGTTTCGCCAGGGGGATGTAGAGCGTGGGAGGATCACGCTATTCCCCCCAGTCCCGATCAGGCGCCTTGGCCGACCAGAGGAGGCGCTAGTGCAGCAACCAGGACACATACCCACATTCGGCTTCCCACCCACAGACACAGCCAATTGTGTTTGTAGGGACGCCCGACTAAGCCAGAGGTAACACGGGGATTCGAACCACCGATCGCTGTTTTGATAGGCAACGGAAAAGACTGCCATGCAACCCGGATGCCCCAAGATTGGCAAGCATTTTAAGCAACTCAACCTCTGTCTTCCACCTACTTTTACCGTAAGAAAGCTGCAAAGGAGGTCAAGGAAGCATGGGGGGGCAATGTGCCAGCTCTCAGAAGACATGATCACGGATGTGACCCCAAAGCACTGCACCAACCAAGGACGAAAGACCAGCAAGTCCATTTGCTTCTTCCCAACTCCTGTCAAATAGTTGCACCACCTTCCACCCCTGAGGACAGTCTGTGGCGGTGTGTGTGTGTGTGTGTGTGTGTGCGGCACGCATAAACTGACATCAAACTCGAGGTAAAAAAAGGCGAGCTTGGCCACCGGTTAAGTCATTCATCAGTGATACCCGAGTGTGTAAGGCTAGGATTTGCCCCGAGCGAGGCAAAAGAGACATTTGTAATGAATTCTTTCCACACGGGGAATTTCCACACTGCGGTGGGTTACTATTAGTTTCGTCTAAATTGTATATATGTGTGTTTCGCTGGAATGTGCAGCTTCCCCTCTCCCCTCCCCGCTCCACCGGCCCACTCCGGGACACACAAACGCTTCTACTATGCAGCTGTGGCTTGCAACGTTAATTTAAAACCACATTAGCAATTCTTTTTCTTTTATAATCACTTTCTGCACCCATAGAATTGGCAGACACGCCGTGTGGCTAATCTTCCAGTAACGACACAGTCATCACTTTGTACGCTTCACATTTTGCAACTTGTGTCTGACTTTTTTCTTTTTCTGTGTTTATAATATTGATGGTGCATGCACATGTAGATTCTGCTTTGTGTGTGTGTGTGTGTGTGTGTGTGTGTGGTAGTTTTATTTTGGTATGCGTGTGATGTATTGTGACAATGGCCCAGGTACTGAGATACAGACTATGAGCATTAAGGACACTTTGCGTGGGTGTGTGTGTGTGTGTGCCTGTGTGCCTATGTGTGTGTGCCTGTGTGTGTGCGTGTGTATGTGTGTGTGTGTGTGCATGTGTGCCTGTGTGTGCGCATGTGTGTGTAGTGTGCGTGTATATGTGTGTGTGTGCCTGTGTGCCTATGTGTGTGTGCCTGTGCGTGTGTGTGTGTGTGTGTTTGTGCCTGTGTGCCTATGTGTGTGTGCCTGTGTGTGTGTGTCTGTGTGCCTATGTGTGTGTGTGTGTGTGTGTGTGTGTGTGCCTGTGTGACTTTGTGTGTGCCTGTGTGACTTTGTGTGTGCGCGTGTATATGTGTGTGTGTGTGTGCCTGTGTGCCTATGTGTGTGTGTGTGTGTGTGTGCCTGTGTGACTTTGTGTTTGTGCGAGTATGTGTGTGTATCTTTACTGTCCGTGCTAATTACAGTGTCTACTATATCTGTGTGTGTGACTACGTGTTTGGGTGTGTGTGAACGTGTGTCTTGGAATTCAGATGACTAAACCTCCGTAGTGTACTTTGCTCTGTCTGGTCTTTGCTCAGCTTCACAATGACAGACGCACACAGAGACAGTGTAGTCTGGGAGCCCGGCTTGTGACACACCTGTGCCTGCACCACGTCACCTCCTGGGCTGTCTGGCTAGGTGTAGTATTGTTATGACAAGATACTGAAGAGAGGTGGTCGTGTGGGTGGAGGTGTCGTATCTAAACGTGATGGAGGAAGTGGTGAAAGCTCACAGGACACGGAAACCCCTCTCGACCGTGTGCGCTCTGTGCCGATGATGCAGAGCAAGAAAGAGTTTTGGCATTTGTGTTGCTGCAGGCACTTTAACGGCTGCATTCACACACATACATATCCTGCAGTTCCCCCTTTCATTGTGTGTGTGTCCAAGTGTGAGTGTGTGTAAATGTATGTATCTGTGTTCCTGTGTCCGACTGAAACAGGAAACCCCATGACAATAAGTCAGAGAGCGGGGTGACAGGAGCCAGGAGCCAGGGTGATGCCAAAGACAGATACACCAGCCAAGGCTTGACCGCACTAACCACACTACCCACACCACTCACACGACCCACACCACTCACACCACTCACACCACTCACACTACTCACACCACTCACACTACTCAGGGTTTCCCTATATCAGGAACAACCCCGGTGCACTGTTCAACCGCCATCTGCCATGCCTTATCAACAATCAACACCCACCCACCATGCCTGCCCTGGTGTGTGTGTGTGTGTGTGTGTGTGTGTGTGTGTGTGTGTTAGACTGGGGGGGGGGCTCATGCAAATAGGAGTAGGAGCACAGTGTGGCCAGTGGAAGTAGATAATGCTGGAGTATCAGTTAAAAGTCTCACCATCTGGGGCGCACCGGTGGCTCAAACAGCATGGACCTCGACGTGCTCAGGACTCGTTCCAACGTCCTTTGTTCGAATGCGGTCTGTGACCTCCATTGCACGCCTTCCCCTCCATACATCCTCTCCGTACAGTCTTGACTTTTCTGTTCTGTAATGGCCAAGTGAAAAATATGGGTCCTGCAAAGGTTTAAACACAGCGGAGGGGGGCGTCTGGGTGGCGTGGCGGTCTATTCCGTTGCCTACCAACACGGGGATCGCCGGTTCGAACTCGCGTGTTACCTCCGGCTTGGTCGGGCGTCCCTACAGACACAATCGGCCGTGTCTGCGAGGGTGAAGCCGGATGTGGGTGTCCTGGTCGCTGCACTAGCGCCTCCTCTGGTTGATTGGGGCGCCTGTTCGGGAGGAGGGGGAACTGAGGGGGGATAGCGTGATCCTCCCACGCGCTGCGTCCCCCTGGTGAAACACCTCACTGTAAGGGGAAAAGAAGCGGCTGGCGACTCCACATGTATCGGAGGAGGCATGTGGTAGTCTGTAGCCCTCCCCGGATAGGCAGAGGGGGTGGAGCAGCGACTGGGACGGCTCAGAAGAGTGGGGTAATTGGCCAAGTTCAGCTGGGGAGAAAAAGGGGGGGGGTTCCAAAATTTAAAAAAAAACAGCACAGTGGCGGGACAGTAGCATATGATAACACTGTGTAATCGCTGCTCAGCCAGGATGACCTAACACACTTGGAAGTCATGCTTTCTTGCATGACTTCCAATGACTTCGGTGATGAATTGATATGCTTGTATGCACAGACTACACTTAAAGCGCACTAAATCTATCAAGGACGCGTAGCAAGCCACCTCCATACAGTACACAGAACAGGTGGCGGGTGGGGTGGGGTGGAGGAGTGTGTGCTGCAGCCAAGCAATCATATTCACAGCAGAGGTACAGGCATCAGTGAGCAGCACAAACTAGTTCCCAGGAAAAGGCTCTGCCCTTCAGTGTTGGCATCGTGATTGGCACATGTCTAATGCCTGGCTAAAGCCTACTAGGTTAGCAGTCAGCGTGAGTTTCCTGACTGAACTCAATTGAACCATTTTCCAGTTCACTTTATTTACACAGGGACACGTCGAGGGTACAGCCCTCGTTTCCGGATGACGACTGTTTACAAGGGCTACAAGACAAAGTAAAGCCTTCGCGTAATCAAAAGTCGAGACAAATTATACGCAGAATGTAACAGATACAAAATAAACATCCTACTAAATAGGACAAGTGAAATGAGGTGTAGTAAATAAGACATACCATGGCGACGATACACTAGAAGCAGTTACACCCATCTTGCAAATTTACTTTGGTAGTTGCTATAAACTGGGAGAGACGTATCAGCCTGTCAAGGTTGAAATTCGTTCATTGTAAAGTGCAGGGTATGCAACACTGGAAGGCAATATTCCAAGTTTGTTTCCATACACGTTTTTTCCCCAAAATAATGTCTTGAGAAAAACTATGATGTTTAAAGTCAGGCTTTGTAAAAATAAATTATACATATATATATATATATATACATACATACACACACACACACACACACACATATATATATATATATATATATATATAAAGTTCTTGCAGTCTCCCCCCACCCCCTTTTTTCTCCTCAATTGTATCCGGCCAATTACTCCACTCTTCCGAGCCGTCCCGGTCGCTGCTCCACCCCCTCTGCCGATCCCGGGAGGGCAGCAGACTACCACATGCCTCCTCCGATACATGTGGAGTCGCCAGCCGCTTTTTTTCACTTGACAGTGAGGAGTTTCACCGGGGGGACGTAGCGCGTGGGAGGATCACGGTATCCCCCCCCCAGTTCCCACTCCCCCTTGAACAGGTGCCCCGACCGACCAGAGGAGGCACTAGTGCAGCACCCAGGACACATACCCACATCCGGCTTCCCACCCGCAGACACGGCCTGTTGTGTCTGTAGGGACGCCCGACCAAGCCGGGGGTAACACGGGGATTCGAACCGGCAATCCCCGTGTTGGTAGGCAACGGAATAGACCGCCACGCCACTCAGACGCCCCTTGCAGAGTCTTTTGATTAAATTGAAAAAATAAATTAAATCAGGCGTGTAAGTAGCCGTGAGTGGTAATGAAATGAATGGCACAATGACAAGTAACATGTAACATGGTAACGTGTTCACCTGTTAAAAAGAAAAGGCTAATTATTTCCTTTCTAAGGGTGAGCTCTTTATCCATCTTTTCTCGCCCGTGCCTTGAATGAATGGCTGCCCATTATTCTAGGTCACAGCCTGATTTCACAGGACCGCTTCTAATCTTCACCTTGATTTACACGTAAACTAATGTGCAATTTCGTGGGGGAGGGTGTGTGACACACCGACGTTGACTTGCGCCAAGGTGCTTGCCCAACATATTTACTGGTGTACCCCAGAGTGCAGCGGCACATTTGTAAAACCCAAATTATTTAGGACTAGCCAAAAAAAATTGGAAATGGAAGCCAGGAAAGTAAGCAAATAGTAACACTGAGTGCAAAAACCTGGGCATAAATCCAGGTTTTTATCTGCTCTGTGTTTTGTTATTTTGTCTCCTGCGCTATCTTGTGTCAGTATGTTGTTTCGGTTCCTTTGTCCCCATCTGCGGTTGGCTCTGTGTGGACTTCACGCCACCGGATATGCTGCCTTGCTCTACGAGTCAGCGTTGGCATGTATGTAGGCGTGCGGTGGACATGCCACTGAGATTAAAACAAGTTTGCACATCCGCATCTCTGCCGGCCTTCTGTGTCGCTCACCTGCACCTCCGCGGAGGCACGTTTCGGCCTTCACAGCACGATTTCGTGCCTTCTTGTTTTTCCCTCTTGGAGCCAGGTTATATTTTCTAATGTTCGCTTGGACCCTCTTGGGCCTAGCTTGGCTTTAACTCTGGCTCTCTTGCATGCTTTTCAGTCCACTTTCTCGTAAATCTGTCCTGTCATTTTTTTCCTCCTCCAAGTCTTCTTCCAAAAACCCCAACAGTTGTAAAAAGAGCCCCAGAATGGGCAGAGGACAGCTAAACCACATAATGAAGTCTTTGTTCAAGTCATGCTGTTGGACTTTAAATCACCGCGGTGCTTTTGCAGGACAGAAGAGGCATTCCTGTCGCATATGTCAGGTGAAACAGAGGTTGAGGAACAGGCAGGCATGTCAGAGAGAGATACTAGATGCAGGCAGCAAGGTCTTTCCACCCAGATTACTGTTGAAGTCTAAATTCACGAAACAGATTGACTCAGCTATTTAAGGAATCAGTCTCTGTTTTATTTCATTTTATTTTTTTATTTTTCTCCCCAATTGCACCCCGCTAATTACCCCCACTCTTCCGAGCCGTCCCGGTCGCTGCTCCACCCCCTCTGCTGATTTGGGGAGGGCTGCATACTACCACATGCCTCCTCCGATACATGTGGAGTCACCAGCCGCTTCTTTTCACCTGATAGTGAGGAGTTTCACCAGGGGGATGTAGCATGTGGGAGGATCACGCTATTCCCCCCAGTTGCCCCTCCCCCTCCCCCTGAACAGGCGCCCCGACCGACCAAAGGAGGCACTAGTGCAGCGACCAGGACACATACCCACCCACATCCAGCGTCCCACCTGCAGACACGGCCAATTGTGTCCGTAGGGATGCCCGACCAAGCTGGAGGTAACACGGGGATTCAAACCAGCGATCCCCGTGTTGGTAAGCAACGGAATAGCTATGCTACCCGGACGCCCCAGGAACCAGTCTTTAGTTATTTCATGTGTTGGAATTCACTCTCTAACTTTTGGAAATGAGGTCATTTCACATGGTAACCAAAATAAATCACTAATATTAAGGAAACTTCGCTCAGAGAGGAAGAATCACTCATTTGGTCTAATGAAAAAAACGTCACAAATCCCATCCTATCCCCCGAGCCCCGTCGCTGTGCATACTAGGAGAGCCGGGTATGCTTGACACATCACACGCACAAAAATATAAATAAATAAAGAAATCTCAGCACCACTCCTGATAGCCCTAACTGTTTCCAACAAAACTATTTTATTAAACTGGAAAAACAGAAAGAACAGAGAACACTGGAACAAAACCCAGCCTTACAAAAATGGACTCAGCCTTAAAAAAAAATCCGGACACAACGTTTATTGGCAGATACGTTTCCTCACTCATCTAAGTGACCTCTTCAGTCACAACTGACTGGAGGTACCCCCACCCTTATAAACAATACAGTGGCATAACGACCGAAACCAACGACCGGTTTCATATGCAAATTACCGTGACTATTAACTAGAGGTACAATGGCCATGTATACTAGTGTACTAATCACAGAGGATATGGGAATAGTTGCAATCACAGCATTATAAGATGGCGACAGATATACTCTTAGCCCCCCCCCCCCCCGGTTCAGGGATGGTCGTTCTCTCTTCACATAGATGGAAAATTCATGTACATTCACATATACATCCGCAAACACAAGTAGGATCATACACAAACGCACTCTTGCAAACACATATTCACTCTTTAGTGGCAGACATACAAGTGGAAACACACTCACTGACACAAACACACAACACTGAAACTGTTTTCTGGTGCTCTTGCCATCGTTATTTTTATTACTATTATTATTACTGTTGCATAACGATTTATTGAATTTTTTTTCCTCACTTTATTTTTACTTATTTACTCATTCCATCCATCCATCCATCCATTATCCGAACCGCTTATCCTGCTCTCAGGGTCCTCCACTCTTTTTTCTGTATTTTTTACTGACCGTCCTTTCACTTGTTTCTACTATTACTGCTGCCACAAATACCATCAATGATTCAAATACTTTTATGCCTAAGCTCACTGCACACAGCTGCTTCCCTACAACAATCATGGGATGTGTCCTCTCCCTGCTGCTCTTTCTCTCTACATCAATGACTGCACCTCCAAGGACCCAGCAGTTTAACTCCTGAAGTTTGCAGATGACACTAGGGTTATCGGACTCATCCAAGATGGCTATGAGTTTGCATATCAGTGGGAGGTTGAGCAACTGGTACTCTGGTGTTGTCAGAACAACTTGGAGCTGAACATGCTCAAGACTGTGGAGAAGACAGTGGACTTTAGGAGACACCCCTCAACACTGCTCCCCCTCACAATATCCAACAGCCCTGTGTCAACTGTAGAGACCTTCAAGTTTCTGGGAACTACCATTTCCACAGACCTGATGTAAGGGACCAACATCGACTCCATCCTCAAAAAGGCCCAGCAGAGGATGTACTTTCTGCAGCAATTGTGGAAGTTTAGTCTGCCACAGGAGCTGCTGAGCTAGCTCTACGCCGCAGTCAATAAATCTGTCCTGTGCACATCCATCACGGTCTGGTTCGGAGCAGCAACAAAACAGGATAGCATAGAACAGGATAGGATAACAAAACAGACTGCAGTGAGCAGTAAGAACAGTAGAAAAAAAATCATTGGTGCTCCCCTACCCACCCTGCAGGACTTGTATACCTCTAGAGCCTGGAAATGGGCGGGCAGAATCAGCACAGACCCCCCATACCCAAGAGACAGTCTGTTTGAACTCCCACCCTCTGGCTATGTGCACCAAAACCACCAGACATAGGAACAGTTTTTTCCCACAGGCCGTCAATCTCATTCACCTTAACAGCATGGTGCAATAATGAACACTTATTATATAAATATGACACTTTGTAAATAGCCCCCTCTCATCAAGATGTCTCACTTACCTATCTACAATGTGCACTACCTCTTTATAAAAGCAGATGTGCAATACAAATGTACAACTGTGCATACACATACAACTGCTGTATACTGGTTATAAATCATTATTGTCATAATTATAACATAAGTATATATTGTTCTTATAAAATTCTCTTTCAACAACTAAAGCATCCTAGTATGCCAATATCATCAGTACATGTGAAGAGAGTACTAGAACTCTGTTCTCTTCTCCACAGTGAGAAGGTTATCCAACCATTCTAATGAACAATACTCTGCTTTTTTTAAGTTTTTCAACTCCAAAATTAGTACAATTCATGAGCAGCTGGCCTCTGCTAACACCATGCAGACTGACTTGCCATCTGCAAGGGCCATGAAACTGTACCCATCCACTGGCCTATGTGACTTCAGTCTTCCAACTGAAAATCACATTTTTGAATTTATTACTAAATCCAAAACCTCCACATGTCACCTGGATCCGATTCCCACGACCCTAGTTAAAACATGCCTGCCCTCTATCATCTCCCTGATAACCTCTATTATCAACTCCTCTCTGTCCACTGGTACAGTTCCCCCTTCACTGAAAGTTGCCATAATCAGACCAACTCTGAAAAAGCCTAGTTTAGATTCTAATGACCAAAACAACTACCAGCCTATTTCCAATTTACCATTCATCTCCAAAATCCTTGAGAGGGTAGTTGCAGCTCAACTCCAGATCTACCTTGATAACAATAATCTCTTTGAACATTTCCAATCTGGCTTTTGCCCCAAACATAGCACAGAAACAGCCCTGGTTAAGATCACCAATGACCTCCCTCATGCTGCTGATTCCAGTCTACTCTCTATCCTCATCCTCCTTGACCTCACCGCAGCCTTTGATATTATATCCCACCAGCTCTTCATATATCATCTGGCTAGCACTGGAATTAGGAGCACTGTGTTATCAGTGGTTTGCTTCCTACCTTACAGACGGGACACATTTTGTACAGATTCAGAAATACTGGTCAGAGAGTTTCAAAGTTCATCATGAAGTTCCACAGGGTTCAGTGTTGGGGCCACGCCTGTTTATTATTTACCTCATCCCTCTTGGCAACATCTTCCAGCACTATGGTATGCATTTCCACTGCTACGGTGGTAATAAACAGCTTTATGTGTCCACTAAGCCCACTTGTACTCTCCCCTCCAGTACCCTCACTACTTATCTATATGATTTCCAGACATGGATGACAAAGAATTATCTGAAATTCAATAGTAGTAAAACTGAGCTACTCCTCATTGGCACTAAATCTACACTCTCAAAAACTAATATTTGTTCATTCCCCATTACTGGAGCCACCATACCTATCTCCACACAGGTTAAGAGCCTTGATGTTATCCTCAATAGTACCCACTCTTTTTCAAGTCATATAAGCAATGTCCCCTGGATTGCCTTTATCCATCTGCATAACATCTCCAGACTACAGCCTGCTTTAACACAACACTCCATGAAAGTCCTTGCCAATGCTTTGGTCACATCATGCATTGACTACTGCAATGCAATCCTGGCAGGCATCCTCAACAAACTTATTCACTGACTTCAACTCATCCAAAATTCTGCATCATGGATAATTGCACGTTCAAAGTCCACTGAACATGTTTCTCCCCTACTGATTCAATTACACTGGCTTACTGTGTCACAGTAGATTAACTTTAAAATTGTATTATTAACATTCAAAGCTCTTCATAATCTATCCCCTGCTTATCTCACAGACCTCCTTCAGACTTAAATCCCCTCTCACTCCCTGTGGTCGTCATCAGCAGGTCTACTGGCACTACCAGTCATCAACCTCAGCACGATGGGTGCCAGGGCTTTCTCCTATGCTGCACCCAAAGTTTGGAACTCCATTCAAACCTCAGCCTCAAATCCCACATAAAAAGTATCTGCAATAAAGTAAAGTTTAGTTTGGCAAATTTCCGGTTTACCAGAGACTTCCTATCAACTGAGGCAGCAAAGATATACTTCCACTCAATGGTTGTCTCCTACATCACCTATTGTTGGGAAAGCTGGTCTAACACACGCTCTACAACATTAAAATCACTGGAATCATTATGCAAACAAGCACTCAAAACCTTAAATAAGAAGCCATTCACTTTTCATCATTGCCATATTCTAAAAAAGTATAATCTACTTAGGAAAACCTCATCAAATACAAAAAAATGTCTGCCTAATTTATAAGATCATGCATGGTTTAGCTCCTCCTCCTCTGTCCAGATTCATCAACTTTAAATCTACCACAAACAGCTACTAGAGGTTCAGCAATAGGGGACTGCACAATCCCACTCAGGAGAACTGCATTTAGTCAAGCTGTCTTCTCCTTAAGAGCATATCAGTGGAACTCAGTACCACAATCAATTAGAGTCCCCTTCCTATTATTCATTTATAAGTGTAATGTCAAGAAATGGCTTATTAAGAACCAACTATGTCAACATTGATGTTATTTACACACACCTTTAACATGTTGTTTAACTGTATTGTACATTAGCTGTGTTGTATGTCTGCTTTTTTATATATATTATTTTCGATATCATCTTTATTATCTTTTTCTACATTATTTGTACGTTCTGTATATATATTCTTGTTTGTGCTTGTTGTTCTTGTATTGTATATTAACTATGTTGTATGTTTATTTATTTATTGTGTGTACTATTTTATTATCCTAAGATGCCTAACAACATCAGGCAAAGGGACCGCCGATGGAAACTAGCCCATTAGCTAACTCGGGTACATTTACATTTGTTTTGAATGTTGATTAATGCACAGTGTCCCTTCCCAAATAAATGTTTAAACTAAATCTTATCCGCTTAGACTCCATGAAAGAATTCAAAACTGCTCTTAAAACCCACCTTTTTAAACTGGCTTACTCGCTTTAACAGCATTAACAGCATCAACTTCATCTTGATTTAACTCCTTGCTGAGCTATGCTCTGTTGCTCATTGGGTGTTTTATTGTTGATTGTACTGATTTTTTTTTTTACTGCTTTGTTGTTTATTGTATATGATGTAAGGTGACATTGAGTGTCATGAAAGGTACCATTAGATAAAATGTATTACTATTATTTAGCACATAATTATATAATAGATAAATATATTAATTATAAAATAAACAATAAAAATGTAGCTTATATTTTAGTATATAATGTAATATTAGTATGTAATATATGAACATAATAATTTACAAATTATTCAACAAAACTCTATAGTTGTGATATATCTTGTTGCGCATACATACATACATACCTCCAGTATTCTATTTATCTTTCCATTTATTTCTTTTTTCTTTGCCTTTTTTGTGAGTGATATATGTAAGTACTTGAAGCTGCTGTAAACCGGAGTCAAATTCCTCGTACGCATAAGCACACTTGGCCAATAAAGTTGATTCTAATTCTGATCATTTACCACACTTCATCTCAACGCACATGTACAGTCAATCTCTCTATTTCTATATTCTACATGTTGTCCACCTGTATCCACCCCTATAGCTTCCCATCTGTTTGTCATTCCTGTGTCTTTGTTGTTATAAATTAAATAAAGGACTGAAAAAAATCCTATTCTAACAAATGAAATTATAAACAAAGACTACTTATATTTAAGGATTATACAGCTTTAGGTGATCAGAGGAGAAATCCCAACCTCTTAGACATACCTCCAGCAAAACTGCCTTCAGTATGTTGTATGGGTTTGTAATCCCATTGCTGCCTCCATCACAACACATCCTGTCCTGTGTGGATGTGTGTTTTCGTGTGTGTGTGTGTGTGTGGGGGGGGGGGGGGTTGTGTACGATACCAACGTGTTTTGTGTATGATACCATATAGACATAGCCCAGACAGGCAGGCCATAACCTGAACAGTCTTATCTCTTTGGCGTTACATCGATAACACCCTGAGCTCCAGACTATAACTGTGCCAAGGTAGGGGATGATAATCTTACAATGTGCAACTCTCTCTCTCTCTCTCTCTCTCTCTCTCTCTCTCTCTCTCTCTCTCTCTCTCTCTCTCTCTCTCTCTCTCTCTCTCTCTCTCTCTCTCTCTCTCTCTCTCTCTCTCTCTCTCTCTCTCTCTCTCTCTCTCTCTCTTTCTCTGGTACAAGGCACCTGCTAGAGTCCAGGTGCTCCATTGTTTTCCTAACACACTTGGGGTCTCCAAAATCTCCATACAATGGTGAATTTAAAGAAAGCAAAAACTCTTATGTAAAACACATTAATTGCATATACCTAAAAATACGCCATCAATAACTGTTATAACAATTATCTGCAACTCAATATTACTGACAATGGGTAAACACTCCAACATAGTTAATACTACTACTACTATATATGATGATAAACAACTTATTATAGTGCTTTAGATTAAACCAAGAGAACCACTTCAAATAGTTAATTATTTTCAAGACAAACTACATTTTTTTAACATTTAGCTCATTTTGTTCTTTTATTTAGTCAAAGTATTTTGGATGAATTCCTTTTAAAATCTGTAAGGTTCTCAGCTGTTAGACCACATCAACTCTTAAATAAACTATTACTACTACTATTACTTTTGGCTGCTCTCATTAGGGGTCGCCCCAGCAGATCATCTGTTTCCATCTCTTCCTGTCCTCTGCATCTTCCTCTGTCATGCCAGCCAGCTGTGTGTCTTCCCCCACCACATCCATAAACCTCCTCTTTGGCCTTCCGCTTATCCTCTTCCCTGGCAGCTCCATCTTCAGCATCCTTCTCCCAGTATACTCAGCATCTCTCCTCCACACATGTCCAAGCCATCTCAATCTTCCCTCTCTTGCTTTGTCTCCAAACCGTCCAACCTGAGCTGTACCTCGAATATACTCGTCCCTAATCCTGTCCTTCTTCGTCACGCCCAATGAAAATCTTAGCATCTTCAACTCTGCCACCTCCAGCTCCACCTCCCATCTTTTTGTCAGTGCCACCCTCTCCAAACCATACAACATAGCTGGTCTCACAGCCATCTTGTAAACCTTCCCTTTAACTTTTTTTTGGGGGGGGGATTTCCCCCCCTTTTTTCTCCCCAATTGTACCTGTTCAATTACCCCACTCTTCTGAGCCATCTCAGTCGCTGCTCCACCCCCTCTGCCGATCCGGGGAGGGCTGCAGACTACCACATGCCTCCTCCGATACATGTGGAGTCGCCAGCTGCTTCTTTTCACCTGACAGTGAGGAGTTTCGCCAGGGGGACGTAGCGCATGGGAGGATCATGCTATTCCCCCCAGTTCCCCCTCCCCCCCCAAACAGGCGCCCCAACCGACCAGAGGAGGTGCTAGTGCAGCGACCAGGTCACATACCCACATCCGGCTTCCCACCCACAGACACGGCCAATTGTGTCTGTAGGGACACCCAACCAAGCTGCAGGTAACACGGGGATTCGAACTGACGATCCCCGTGTTGGTAGGCAACAGAATAGACCGCTACACTACCAGGACGCCCACCTTCCCTTTAACTCTTGCTGGTACCCTTCTGTTGCAAATCACTCCTGACACTCTTCTCCACCCACTCCACCCTGCCTGCACTCTCTTCTTCACCTCTCTTCTGGACTCCCCGTTACTTGGAACATTTGACCGCAAGTACTTAAACTCATCCACCTTCCCACCTCTACTCCTTGCATCCTCACCATTCCTCTCGTTCACACATATGTTTTCCATCTTGCTCCTACTGACTTTCATTCCTCTTCTCTCCAATGCATACCTCCACCTCTCTAGAATCTCCTCAGCCTGCTCCCTACTCTCACTACAGCTCACAATGTCATCCACGAACATCATAGTCCATGGAGACTCCTGCCCAGTAGCAAACCGTGGGGTCTGGCAGTGGGCCTTCAACGGCGCAATGATATTGTAATCAGCCAAATATTTGAGGTATTTTTTAATATGTGAACAGCTCCAACACACAGCTCTAACCCGCACACACACACAAAGTGCAACCATTGCAGCACCACAGGTGAAAACCTCCAACACACACACACACACACACACACACACACACACACACACACACACACACACACACACACACACACTAACACACTGCCAGTAACTCAGTCCCTCAAGATCTACCAAAATCAAATCCATTGGATATCAAATAGCCTTTGTCTCGCTCCATACTTGGAAAATAATGAAAAGTCACATGACATGGCCTCCGCTTCTGGCCTACAACATCACCATGGACAGCGCTAGCATGCAGCATCATAAAACCTCTCCTTTACAAACTGACCAAGTCAAAGCAATTCATGAGCAAAGTATAGAAATAATGTTAAAATCAACCTTCACATGCAGAATATGCCATGAGCAAAGTCGTAATACAATCATATGCAAAATATGCCAAACCTTATGCCATAATATTGAGTATAGTAGGCCTAACGTTACATGAGCAAAGTGTGGTATTAACCAGCTATGACGTGTCATCACAATATGTAAAATGAATACACCAGCTTTGATCTGTAGTAAAATAAAATTAGGCAGCTTATCTCATTAGGCTACTTGAATACAAAGTCCAACCGTCGGTCCTTCCTTGTGAAGTGGGCAATGGCAGCATCATGCAGTTTGTCCTTGGATTTAAGTTCCATCAGAAGGCCTTTTTCTATGGACATCAACGCCAAAACTCCCAGTCGATCCTGTCCCATTGTGTTTCTGGTTTGCGTCTTGATGCGCGTCAGGGCCAAGAAAGTCCGCTCAACTGAAGAGGTGGATCCGGGATGGTCAACACCAGACAGGTGAGGTGATGAAGCATAGGTGAGAAAAGAGCAGGAGTTGGCCTTTAATTTCCAATCACTTGATGCTTTTCCCCGAAAGCACGTCTTGAGAAGGGTAATGCTAACAATTTAGCTACAAAGTTGCTCTTGTCTCCTCCTGTAGCCATGCTTCATAAACTTGATCGCACACATCTGATACACAGACTAACATTAGTGATGTGCGGAACCAACGTGAAAGTTGATCAATCACAAGTAATGACTCCTCAGCAACTGCACATCATTCTTTTTACATGAGTGAGCCCTCATCTGGATAGGTCTGCACGTCCAGAAGTCCTAGGGCGATTTTTTTTGTCCGACCCACTACAACAGCAAAATATGATTGGCTGATTCACCTGACACTTTCTAAATAAACACACACGCACAAGGACTTCTAGCGGTCCTAACCAATGAGGGAGTCAGCCAGCTAACCCTTTCTCTGCCAAGAGACAACAACAAAATTTGATTGGATAACTCGATTTTCATGGTTTCAGGACAGTAACCCTTTCATTACTGAAGCAAACTTGATAGAAACCAGGGCTGAAATTAGAATTAGAAGAGAGAATTATTATTAAATTAAAAATGTTAAATATAGCATTTAAAATGCTATGTTGGGCCTTCTCTGAAGTCCTAGAAGTCCCTAAGGGTTCCCCTCTGCTCCTCCCTGATCTTGTCCGTCAACCTGTCCATCACATTGCAAACAAGGGCTCACAGCTTATCCTTGATGTAATCTCACCTCCACCTTTAACCCATCTGTCATTTCAACGGCACACCTCACCACTGTCACACTACCCTCATACATATCCTGCACCACTCTTACATACTTTTCTGCCACTCCCAACTTCCTCATACAATACCACACCTCCTGTCTCGGCACCATCATATGCTTTCTTTAAATCTACAAAGACACAATGTAACTCCTTCTGACCTTCTCTATACTTCTCCATCAACATTCTCAAAGCAAACATCGCATCTGTGGTGCATTTTTGTGGCATGAAACCATACTGCTGCTCGCTAATCATCACCTCTCCTCTGAACCTAGCTTCCACTACTCTTTCCCTTAATCTATCTTCATGCTGTGGCTGATCAACTGTATACCGCTGTAGTTACTACAGCTTTGCACATCACCCTTATTCTTGAAAATCGGTACCAGTATACTTTTCAATCCTCGGGCTTCCTCTCACTTTCCAAAATTGTGTTAAACAATCTAGTTAAAAACTCCACTGCCATCTCTCCTAATCACCTCCATGCCTCCACAGGTATGTCATCTGGACTAACCGCCTTTCCATGTTTCATCCTCTTCATAGTTGTCCTCACTTCCTCCTTGCTAATCCACTGCACTTCCTGATTCACTATCCCCACATAATACAACCTTCTCTCTCTCATTTTCTTCATTCATCAGCCCCTCAAAGTACTCCTTCCACCCTCTCAACACACTCTCCTCACTTGTCAGCACATTTCCATCTCTATTCTTCATCGCCCTAACCTGCTGCACATCCTTCCCAGCTCGGTCCCTCTAGCCAATCGGTACAAGTCCTTTTCTCCTTCCTTAGTGTTCAACCTCTCATACAACTCACCATACACCTTTTCCTTTGCCTTCGCCACCTCTCTGTTCACTTTATGCCACATCTCCTTGTACTCCTGTCTACTTTCTTCACCTCTCTGACTATCCCTCTTCTTTTTCGACAGTCTCTTCCTCTGTATACTTTCCTGTACTTCCTCATTCCACCACCAAGTCTCCTTGTCTTCCTTACTCTGTCCAGATGACACACCAAGTACCTTCCAAGCTGTCTCCCTCACAATATCTACAGTAGTTGCCCAGCCGTCCGGCAACTCTTCACTACCATCCAGTGCCTGTTTTAAACTCCTTTCTGAATGCCACACAACAGTCTTCCTTCTTCAACTTTCACCATTTTATCCTTGGCTCTGCCTTCACTCTCTTCCATTTCCAGTGTGGGAAGATGGCAGTGCAAATTCAAGTTTGCAGCAGCCTCACCCAGTACCGGTGTAGGAAGGTGGTGGCGTGTATTCACGTTAACGGTGGCCTCACTCAGTACCATCCATGCAGTGTCTTTGTCCACGCCTGCGTCTAAGTTTGTCTTCGTTTGATGGCTGGGAGAGCTGGCACTGGATAGGCTGGGAGAGCTTGGTCTGCTGCGTCCTGTGGTCTCAGGGACCACGGGCCTGCCTGGAGCTGTACCCAAAAAGGTAACACCGAGGGCAGTCTGACAGACAGGATGCGGAAGCGGGACAAGCTAAGCTAACTTTTTTTTTTGTTGCTTTTTTCCATTTCCATTTCCTTTTTTTTTTTATTTTTAAATTCTACATACAACAAATACATAAAACAAAAGAAAGAGGGGGGATAAAAGTAAAGAAAATTAAGAAAATTAAATTAAATATGTAAATGAAAGGGAGGGGAGTCCTAGGGGTTTTCTGCAAGTTCAAGTTCATCTATCAAGTCAGAGAGTTCCATAGCATTCTTCTTCTCCATTAACCTCAGTGTTGAGAAGTAATGATACAATTCCCTATGAAATATGCAGAAGTTTGGCTGCATTTTCAGAAATCGGTTCTTATGTAAAAAATAACTTTCCAAGAATGACAATTTTGTTAATTGCCAAATCATGTGGTCCATCTTTCACAAGCCTACCAAAAAGCACATCCTCTTATTTTAGTTCAGAGAAATTGTTTTGTCCCCTAGTGGGGACAAAACACCCTGGACCATCTCTATACAAACATAAAGGACTCATATATAGCGACTCCCTGCCCCCACCTGGGGCCGTCTGACCACCTCTGCCTGTTCCTGGTCCCAGCCTAAAACCCCTCAATAAACAGATTAAACCAGCAACAAAGACAATCACCGTCTGGCCAGAAAGAACAGTCTCTGAACTCCAGGACTGTTTTGACAACACAGACTGGAGTATGTTTGCACATTCAGCTACCCATGGCTCCCATACAGACATTAATAAACAGACATCTGCCGTGCTATTCTACATTAACTTTTGCACTGAGAGTGTCACAACAAAAAAATCAGTCCGCCAGAAACAAAACCAGAAACCCTGGATGACCAGTGAGGTCCGGCAGCTGCTGAAAGCCCGGGATGCAGCGTTCAAGTCAGGTAACTGTGAGGCCTACAGCACAGCCAGATCCAACCTCAAAAAGGGCATCAGAACAGCCAAACATAACTATTCCCCACGAATAGAGGACCACTTTCACAATAACTCTGAACCCTGATAAATGTGGCAAGGCATTCAGTCTATCACAGACTACAAAAGCTCCAATAGCAGTCTCACTGTCCATGATGCCTCTCTGCCAGACAAGCTAAATTATTTCTATGCCCGCTTTGACAAGGACAATACTGACCCAGCCACAAAAATCCCCAGCCATCCAGAAAACCAGGTGCTCACTCTATCAATCACAGAGATCAGAGAATCACTGCACAGAATGAACACACGGAAGGCCGCCAGACCGGACAGCATACCTGGTCGGGTCCTCCGGGAATGCTCCGACCAGCTGGCTGAGGTCTTCACAACTATATTTAATCTCTCACTGTCCCAATCCATAGTCCCGGCATGCTTTAAGACCACCTCTATCATTCCTGTCCCCAAGAAATCAACACCCACATGTCTGAATGACTACCGACCCATAGCACTCACCCCCATTGCCATGAAGTACTTTGAGAGGCTGGTTCTGGCTCACATCAAAAACACCACCCCCCCCCACACACACACACACATTCGACCCACATCAGTTCGCCTACTGTCCCAAAAGGTTTATGGAGGATGCCATTGCCACTGCCCTGCACTTTGCTCTGACCCACCTTGAACTTAACAACACATATACATCCGGATGTTGTTCATAGATTACAGCTCTGCCTTCAACACTATCATCCCCACCAAACTGAACACCAAACTCCTCTCCCTTGGCCTCACCCCCTCCCTCTGTAGCTGGACCCTTGACTTCCTGACCAACAGACCTCAGTCTGTTAGGTTAGATGACCACACCTCCTCCACCCTGATCCTCAGCACAGGTGCCCCTCAAGGCGGTGTTCTGAGCCCCCTCCTTTTCACCCTCTTTACCCACGACTGCCTGCCAACTCATTCTTCAAATGTAACAGTTAAGTTTGCAGATGACACAACAGTCATTGGCCGTATCTCCAACAATGATGAGACGGTCTACAGGGACAAGATTCAGCACCTCACATCATGGTGCACTACCAACAATCTGGTTCTCAATGTGCAGAAGACAAAGGAGCTGACTGTGGACTTCAGGGGTTCTAGAAGCTGCAGCCACTCCCCCATACACATTAATGGGGTGGAAGTGGAGCGTGTCTCCAGCTTTAAATTCCTTGGTATCCACATCAATGAGGAACTCTCCTGGACATCAAACACCCGGGCCCTTGTGAAAAAGGACCAACGATGCCTGCATTTCCTGAGGAGGCTGAAGAGCACCCTCTATCCCCCAAAATTCTCACCAACTTCTACCACTGCACCATAGAGAGCATCCTGACCAGCTGCATCTCAGTGTGGTATGGCAGCTGCACATCAGTAGACCAGAAAGCTCTGCAGCGGGTCATCAAGGCAGCCCAGCATCTCACCGGTACCCAGCTCCCAGCCATAAAAGACATTTATCACAAACGCTGCCTTCGAAGGGGTCTCAGCATCAGCAGAGAGCCCACCCACCCCAACCATGGACTGTTCTCCCCCTGCGCTCTGGGAGGTGCTACAGGAGCCTCGGAGCCCGCACTACCAGGCTCAAAAACAGCTTCTTTCCCCAAGCTGTTGCCCACCTGAACCTGGCTACCCATTGAATGTCTGTGGATATTTTTAAATATTTTTGTACTTGTGCTCTTTTTTTAACTTATTTTTAGCGTTTGGTCTTCATCTGTTTATATCTTATACTTTGTTTACTGTGTCTGTCTGTCTTGCACTGTTTATTTCATTTTAGCATGTGCCTGCAAATTGTTTTTAATGACAATAAATTGAATTGAATTGTCAAATTTAGGAAACAACCAATGATGCAGATCTTCCCAAAAGGCACCAGCAAACTGACATTCATAAAACACATGTTCTGTTTTTTTAATGTGTTCATGCGTTCATTACAAAATGAGCAGTTGTTACAGTCTAAACCAAATTGATGTCTTAAAAATTCTCCTGAAGGATATATTCCATTAAGAATTTTAAAGTGCACTTCCTTTACTTTTCATGCAGTTGGAAACTTAAAGAATTTAAGGCTAAGCTAACTGTTAGCCCATGCAGACCGGCCGTTCTGATAACACAGAGGGCAGTCTGGTGTGTTTTTAGTGTCGTCATGTGGAGTGCGAGGATGTGTGTCGAAGGTGTCTGGCTGGGAGAGCTAGTGTTGGATCAGCTGAGGGAGCTTGGTCTGCTGCGTCCTGTGGGCCCAAGGACCACGGCCCTGACTGGAGCTGTGCCCGAAGAGGAAACATCGAGGGTGGTCTGACAGGACATGGAAGCGGGGCAGGCTAAGCTAACTGCTAGCCCATGTAGACCGGCAGTTCCAACAGTCATCAGAGTTGGCGTTCGTTCTACTGGACAGTGTTTTTTTTAGTTTTTTTTTTTTTAGTTTAGATATATGTATTAGTTTGGATATGTGTGTTCTTGTAGATTTTGGATATATGTTTTTGTCTTTGTCTTATGCTAGTGTGGGCTGTGGGAAACAATGTTTCATTTCATTTTATGTGTGAAATGAAATGGCAAAGTGTTTCTGATTCTGATTTCTGATTCTGATTCCTCTTCTCAATCTCCAAAGTCATCCTACAGACCAACATCCGATGCTGCCTGGCTACATTCTCCCCTGTCACCACCTTGCAGTCTCCAATCCCTTTCAGATCGCACCTCCCACGTAAGATATAGTCCACCTTCCTCCACTCTTATACATCACCCTGTGTTCCTCCCTCTTCTTGAAATATGTATTCACCACAGCCATTTCTATCCTTTTCGCAAAATCCACTACAAGCCATTTCTATCCTTTTCGCAAAATCCACTACAATCTGCCCTTCCACTTTCCTCTCCTTGACACCATACCTGCCCATCACCTCCTCATCACTTCTGTTCCCTTCACCAACATGCTCATTGAAGTCTGCTCCAATCACCACTTTCTCCTCCTTGGGTACACTCTCCATCCAACTCACTCCAGAATTCTTCTTTCTCTTCCATCTCACACCCAACTTGCTTGTCATTGCACTGATAACATTCATCAACACACCTTTGGTTTCCAGCGTCATACTCATCACTTTGTCTGACACTCTCTTCACCACCAGCAAACTCTTGACATACTCTTCCTTCAGGATTACCCTACTCCATTTCTCCTTGCATCCGCACCATGGTAGAAGAGTTTGAACCTACCTCCGATGCTCCTGGCCTCACTCCCCTTCCACCTGGTCTCTTGCACACACAGTATACTTACCTTCCTTCTCTCCATCATATCAGCCAGCTCTCTCCCTTTTACCAGTCATATGCCAAGATTCAAAGTTCTGACTCTCACCTCCATACTCTTACCCTTTCTCCTCTCCCGCTGTCTCTGGACATGCCTTCCCCCTCTCCTTCTCCTTCGCCCAACAGTAGCATAGTTTCCACTGGCACCCTGCTGGCCAACAGTACCAGTGGCGGTCGTTGTTAACACGGGCCTCGACCGATTTGGTATGGAAATCTGTTTTCAAGTAAAAAAAAAAGAAGAGAAAAAAAACAACCAGGACAATGATACAAGCGAAAGACCTAGATGAACCACAAACAGTGAGAAAATTGGATTGACCGTTTTTTGTACAATAGCAAGAAGATTTAATTAAATTTTGAGAGGATCAATTTATTAAGAAAATCCAGTGCAGTGTTTCATGCAATGCAATAAGCAAGTTACGCAATGAACGATAAAACAATATTTATGCCACAAAAGATAGCTTTCCTGTGTCATGTTACTTTCAATCTATGAGCGTCGCCGACAATGTTTAGATGGGCTATCTTTCTTATGACATCCCCATGGGTTTCATTAAGACAAGTTGTGTTTGTGCTCTACGTCTGTCGAGAAATGGACGAGGGCCTCGGAGGAGGAGGCCGAGTGGGGTGAGGCAGACTGAAAGAGACGGGAATAGAAAAGGGGAACGTGGAAGATGGAGGAGAAACACGCGTGGAGTGTGCCAGGATAAGCAGAAAAGATATATTGAATTGGTGTTTGTCGGCCCTGACCTCAGCTCGGGTCCCTAAGAAAAGATTATATTACTTGACAGCAGTTTCAGAGGCTGCAAGAGAGATAAGCCTTCGCAAGAATCAAGTAAATGAAAATTATATTAAACTGATAAAACATCTGGAACACAGACGCTGAAACCATACATGTACTCTTTATTTGTTTTTGTTAGTGCTGTTGTTGGTTTGACTCATCGGTTTGATACCAATTATCTGGCAGGACAGCAAAACCGTTGTTTAATTCAAAACTGAATGAGCCCTCCAGATCTTTTCAACAACGCGTTGACATCAATAATTTCTTTTTACTGCATGTTTGTGCCATTGAAATATCAATATTTTATTCCTTTTGCATGTCTTGCTTTTGGGAGCCAAAGGCAGAGAGGCATAGCTGTGGCTTGGAAAGGAAGGGCCATTATCTATCGCAACCTAGGCATAAAGATAGAAGGTTGAAAGAGAAATAAAGAAACGGGGGGGGGGGGTCCGAATGGACCGCACAAGAACCGAGGTAGAAGTTTGTTGTTACGTGAAGTATTACCATTCAGTTTAGCCAAGTTGGCAAATGAGCCCCTAGATCCTGTGTGTGTTGGTTTAGCTGTGCATGTGGACTTTGAATGCCTCTGTCCTGAATAGTGTGGTTTGGAAAACGTTAGCGTTCTGCATTACCTACATGAAGTGGGATGGGGTGAGGTAGCGCTTTCGTGTGCCAAAACCCTGCTTTCTTTTCAGCTGCATAGAAGTAAACCAGAGGGAAGGGATGGATTATGTGCATGAGACATAGATACGAAAATACCACTCCGAAGTATTTAATTTAAGCTAATGAAATGTGTGGCTACAATGCAAAGCTGCGGTTAACGCCTCTTTCTATTCAGGGAAATACTGAAGTATTCTTTTCTACTTTCCCAATGAGCAGAGATGTGACTTTCATATTGGAAGCGTTGGCTCGACTGCAGTCAACAGCCCACCCCACAGCTAAACCAACGGGGACGCATACCTAAATGTGCCGACACATATAAATGCAAACACAATACACGTTTTCTCGGTCTTTACAAACACACATGCACACAGGCTGGCACGAAGCCACGCTTTCAAACCCTCCCCCCCTCCGTTTTTCTCCCCAGTGCCGTCCTGGTTGCTGCTCCACCCCCTCTGCCGATCCGGGGGAGGGCTGCAGACTACCACATGCCTCCTCTGATACATGTGGAGTTGCCAGCCGCTTCTTTTCACCTGACAGTGAGGAGTTTCGCCAGGAGGACGTAGTGCATGTGGGGGGGGGGGGGGTCATGCTATTCCCCTCCAATTCCCGAACAGGCGCCCCGAACGACCAGAGGAGGCGCTAGTGCAGTGAAGCGACCAGGACTCATACCCACATCTGGCTTCCCACCCGCAGACACAGCCAATTGTATTAAGTATGCCTGACCAAGCTGGAGGTAAGACGGGGATTCGAACCAGCAATCCTCGTGTTGGTAGGCAATGAAATAGACCGCTACACTACCTGGATGCCCCCATTCCTCTATTCTAAGCTTTACAACCCCACCCCACCCCCCCCAATTGTACTTGGCCAATTACCCCACTCTGCCGAGCCGTCCCGGTCACTGCTCCACCCCCTCTGCCGATCCGGGGAGGGCTGCAGACTACCACATGCCTCCTCCGATACATGTGGAGTTGCCAGCCGCTTCTTTTCACCTGACTGTGAGGAGTTTCGCCAGGGGGACGTAGCGCGTGGGAGGATCACGCTATTCCCCACCCCCACCCCAACCGACCAGAGGAGGTGCTAGTGCAGTGACCAGGACACATACCCACATCCGGCTTCCCACCCGCAGACACGGCCAAGTGTGTCTGTAGGGACGCCCGACCAAGCCGGAGGCAACACGGGGATTCGAATCGGCGATCCCGTGTTGGTAGGCAATGGGATCGACCGCTACGTTACCCGGACGCCCACGCTTTCAAATTTTGACTCATGGGTGCGTGTACAGATGTAATGAAACATGCACAAATATATTCTCTTTCACTATTTCACACACACACACACTCACACACCACACACACACACTTACACTTACCTCTGCCCAGCAAAAGTGATACTCACCTGTCAAACACAATAAAGACATGAGTAACGGTTCCTCCCCAAGGAGCTTCTCAATCATTCTGCTGCCCTGTCGGCAGTTTTCAGGGTGTGACATCAGTGATGTTGACCTCTAGATGTTCTGTCAAGCATGACAATATGTATTGCTTGTCTGTGCAACTTCGGCTGAACATGCTGAACTATAAAACAAACGCAAGTTTTACCCAAATCCGGTCTTGTCACTTCTAAACACATTTCAATGCATGATAGAAGCGAGGCCTTCTTCTAACCACTTGCTTTCTAACCAAACAACAAAAAGGCACCTGAGATGAATTATAGGACGTTTTGGTGTGTTTGGATTTGTCAGCATGATTCGTTGCACCCCTGCGACCTCCCACGTCTACGACCTCTCTCCACTACCTTTTTGTTTTTAAATCTAGTGTCAAAGGTCAGCGTCTATGTCTGTCACGAGCCAGACAGTCGTCGCTCAGATTCGAACCAGTTCACCGAAACAGACTTGCCGTTAAAACAAACACAACGCCACAAGCTGCTGTGCAGATTTAGCGTTGAACGAAAAACAGGAGTTCTCTTCAGTAAGGTCAAAAAAACAAACATGAACACACATGTTATTTTTAAAACGTGTGACACACATTTAAGAATTTGATACAGAATTTGTCAGGCGTCCAATTGCTTTCATCTTACTTGTGGGAATGATGAGGCTCCTTTTGGTAAGACACCAGTTTTCCCACACAGACAGGGCATGCAGGAGCACGGGGGCACTTTGTAACATGTCCCAAATGAGTTTCTCAAAGCGGTGCGCATGAGTCATCCGCGAGAAGCAGTCATGACACAGCATGTGATGGCATCAAATACAAATGAAGATAAAATCAATTATTTATCAGATTAGCAAGACATATGACTCAGTAAGACGCAACAAGTCGTTTGTTCAGCATTGCGATACTGGGCGTCCGGGTAGCGTAGCGGTCTATTCCGTTGCCTATCAACACGGGGATCGCCGGTTCGAATCCCCGTGTCAGGCGTCCCTTACAGTCACAATAGGCCGTGTCTGCAGGTGGGAAGCCGGATGTGGGTATGTGTCCTAGTCACTGCACTAGCGCCTCCTCTGGTCAGTCGGGGCGCCTGTTCGGGGGAACTAAGGGGAATAGCATGATCCCCCCCGTGCGCTACGTCCCCCTGGTGAAACTCCTCACTGTCAGGTGAAAAGAAGCAGCTGGCGACTCCACATGTATCGGAGGAGGCATGTGGTAGTCTGCAGTCCTCCTCGGATCAGCAGGGGGGGGGGGGCAGCGACCGGGACGGCTTGGAAGAGTGGGGTAATTGGCTAAGTACAATTGGGGAGAAAAAGGGGGTGGGGAGAATTGCAATGCTGTAAATAAACTCTTTATAGTCTAGTCCACTATCTCTATTATTATTATTATTATTATTATTATCTCCATTATGAGGGCCGCTAGGCTAACCAGTTCAGTATTTCTTGAACTGTGCATCGAGAATATTTCCCTCACAAGAAGAGTGTGGTGAGTCCCGGTCCCGAGACGGAGGCTAATAACCAAATTTGGGTTTGGGTTAGAAAAGTTTGAGAATTTGTGCCTCAGCCAGCTCATCCACGATGGCTTTAAAAGGCAACATTGATCAGCATTTGAGGCCTGAGCTCCCTTTACAAACACCACTCCGACACCCATCCCGCTTCCCTGGAGCCGACTGACGGCCACGATAAGTCAAGTGGGGAAGACAAAAGAAGAGAAAACTGCTGCTGCCATGGTAACAGACAAGTAATCAGATCAAAACTGATGTCTCACTTACTGTAAGAGCTGTTACGGCATAAAAAAGGAGAACTATAATCTGGCCAACACACAGCAAAGAGTATGATGAAGACAGTCTAGGGTTGCACCGATACATTAGCCCCCCACCCACCCATCCACCCACCCACACAGACACACACAGTGATATTTTACACATCCATGGAGAGGTGCTGACACACACGTGTATCCCAAATGCCCCGTCCTGCACAGCAGTGTGGAAAAACCTTGAAATCCAGAAGCACTGACGGAAGAGCAGACGGAAACGTGTGTTCGGACCAAACGGTTCCCAAGCGTTTTTGGGGGGGTATTTTGTGTCCTTCAACGTTGTGTCTGTCTTTATAAAAATAATCTTTATGTGTCAAAGTGATGAAGTGGCACAGTAGAGCTTTTGGATCAGCACCATTTCCTCATAGAAAAGGTGGTCCATGGTTGGATTCTGGCCACCCCCACCCACCCACCCACCCACGCCGAGTGGATTTTGCATGTTCTCCGTTGTTGGGGTGAGCTTCTGCCGGGTACTCTGGTTTCCCGCCGCCGTCCAAAGACGTGCATGTTGGATGAGCTCGAGACTTTGATTGCCCGTTGGCATGTCTGGCGGGTGATTTTGCATTTGGACCATGTAATGGACTGGCGGCCTGTCCAGGGTTTCTCTTCACCTTCTGCACCACGCCTGCTGGGTCAGACCCAAGCTTCCCGCAACCCCAAATTAAGCGGCTTTCTTCAATTAATGAATGACTCGGGAATTAACCTTTTGTCTGGCTCTATTGGAGGGTAACAACATGCTATCTTACTCATTGTGTAGTGGGAGGTAAACTAGACACAATCTTTGACTCAATATGACACGAGAAAGATGAAAACATCGCGCACACTCGATTCCCATATAACTGCTTCGTGCCGGAGGGCGCAAGGTTATCAAACGGCATAGTCATTGGGGTACACACGCGGCACAAATAGCTAAGCATCTAAAAACCTGCAGAAACCACACTTCTAATTCGCAAATGCATCCACACTGACTCACAACATTACTGACACACACCTGCCGCAGCTGAAAACCACAGGGAGTACAAGTACAGATAGACACATGTAGGTAAACATTCCCTCGACACCAATTCAAACTGGCTTGTGTGTGTCTGTGTGTGTGTATGATACCAACGTAGACACAGTCCAGACATGCAGACTGCACACATGTGCGTTTAGGTGTGTGTGATAATAATCTGCACACAAGAGAGACCTTGGCTTGAAGTACACTCAAAAAAAAAGAAAAATGAAAAATGACAAAAGTGTAACGTAAATGCCCCCATTATTTTTTATAGCTCTAAACTCAGGAGGACCTCTCTATACAGCTGGAGGTCAGGAACACGTTTTAATCCACGTTTAAAGACTAGCTTCGACCAAGGCACAGAACGTAATGGGCACCTGAAAAGAGGTTTTCACCAGGGACAAGTACATCTGTCATTGTGCAGCGACTCAAGCCATAAATTTCCTCTGAAATATCAGCGTGGCGTTCCTCCATGGGAGCTTTACTGCCCTGCCGAGGGCCTATCACTTTAATGGCTCAGCATTTGGGCCTGCAGGTGGGTGTCAAAGTTATGGATGAGATCCGATAAACTTAATTTACCCAGGTTTAAATACTTCTGTCGTCTTCGTTTTATAAGATTTGATATCTCTCTCTCTCTCTCTCTCTCTCTCTCTCTCTCTCTCTCTCTCTCTCTCTCTCTTCTCTCTCTCTCTCTCTCTCTCTCTCTCTCTCTCTCTCTCTCTCTCTCTCTCTCTCTCTCTCTCTCTCTCTCTCTCTCTCTCTCTCTCTCTCTCTCTCTCTCTCTCTCTCTCTCTCTCTCTCTCTCTCTCTCTCTCTCTCTCTCTGAGAGAAAGTGAAATAGGTCAGAAGGAGGGAGACCGAACGGGACAGAAGAGAGATTAAACAGGGTTTTCGCCTAAAGAAGGGGACCTGTGTAGTGCACTACATCTCTTCACGCGTCACAGTTCTCAGATGTACTAAATAGGATGTCCCCTCACCTCCACCCCCCAATACCTGCCTGATGTACCAAACCTGGGGGACGGAAGACCGTTTTAATCTTATTCTGTGTAACATCATGTTATAAGGGTAATTTAGTAAAACTTCATAGAAATTATAATAACATAATAAAATCACGATAACTATTTCTGGGCAGGGCTATCTAGTTGTCATCGCCTCACAGTAACATGGTCAAGTAAGAGAGTTCGATTCCAATCCATCTGTGTTGAGTTTGCATGTTCTCCAATATTTTTACTTGGGTTTCCTCCTAAAGTCCAAAGACAGACACGATGAACCGGACTCTCTAAATTGTCCATCATGGAAGCATAGTCCATAGATGTGAAAGGTGTGTGAGTGACTCTGTGTGTGTGTGTGTGTGTGTATGGGGGGGGGCTGTACTGAATTTGTGACCTGGATAAAGCGGGCATATATAATGAATGGAGGAATAATGCTTTTATTTAATGTAAAAATAATTTGTATTCTTTTCACATTATTATCTGAAGATAGATCAGGCTGTTGACAAACAAAACAACATTATGTCTTGGCATCATTCAAAGATTGTAGCATGCTCACATCAAGAAGGTCCTGGGTTCAAGTCCCACCACGGGCGGGCCAGGCAGCGGGGGAGTTGTGTACTCTGCAGGTTCTCCCCATGCTCAGGTGGGTCATCTTTTGACCAGGGGCCTTTCTGTGTGGAGTTTGCATGTTCTCCCTGTGCTCAAATGGGTCTCCTACAACATCAAAAAGAAGCCCAATTAAAACATGCAGAACCTCCCCTGTCTTGTCCCTGACCCCGACATGGATGTCCACCTGGAACTGGTCCCTGGGCGCTAAAGGAAAGGGCTGCCCATTGCTCCTGGCTGCCCCTGGAGGAAGGACAGCAGGATGGGGGGGGGGGGGGGGGGGAATGCAGAAGGAACATTTCTCCCTGCACCACTCCCTGCATGCTCCCTTCATCTGTCCCCTCCGGCTGTCTTCTGAGTCTGTTTGTGAGCTACAAAAACCATGAGGACAAGAGAGAAGGGCTGTCAAGAGAGAAGTGAGTCAAAATGGCTTTGGGAGAATGCATCTGTGTGTGTGTGTGTGTGTGTGTGTGTGTGTGTGTGTGTGTGTGTGTGTGTGTGTGTGTGTGTGTCAGCTGTAAGACTAATTAAGTCTCTCTTCTCTCGTCTATGTGGAGACGAGAACATTTTTTTCAAAACATAACCCTAACAAACAAACGTAGGCAAACCCGAGGTAGTATTGCCCCCTGCTGTCAGAGCAGCAGAACGCAGCAAGGCAATACTATACTGCCCGCCTGGGGCCGCCGCTCCCCCATTGGCTGCGTTCGTTCACGTGATCAAAACAGTGTCATGGCGGTGTCCGCTGCGGTCCGGTCGAGCGTGGGACTGTCTTGGAGACTCACGCATAGAGTTATGCCAGACTGTGGCTCATGTCCTCTGTACAGACTTAACGCCTGTGTCGGTGGTATAGCCAGTCCGTCAACAGGGCGATGCTTTGATCGTTTTCGGACTTCACATCGAAACTTGCAGACCACAATCGGTGAGTAGCATGGCTGACCGCATCCCTGGTGATACATTACAGCTTGCTCTTGCGTTTAGCCCTGTCCAGCGTCGTCCCCACTTGTTTAAGCCGATCGGGTTTTCACCAAAACGTAGTCGCAGTGATTGTGTATCAATCACCTGGTGGCAAACCCTTCAGAGTCCGCGGGGGGGAACCTCACCACACGAGCCCCAGAAAGTCGGCCGTAGTTCTGTTGAGGGGGGGGCGCGAGGGGGGGGGGGCGAGTGACATAACGGAGAAAAATCTACATCGCGACGATCTTTTTTGCCGCGCGTGTTGCAGTGCTGACCGATAAAGAAACGAGTTGTGTCATTTCACCAGATATGTACAGCTTTTAACTTTCAAAGCGCCATTGGCGAACGATTCGTCACTTTAGGAATTGAGTAGAGGATTTCCCGTTTCTGTTTTTTTCCAAGAGCCATTAATCACAATAGGAACGTATCCGTCAGGTGCCACTAGAATATTTTTCTTTTAAGAGTAGTCATTCAAACAAAAAAAAACTGCTAGACTTTGTTGCTATAAAGCGTTGAGAGTTTCAGCCTAACGCCACCGAGGAGCCTGGTTTTCTTAACATTGCGTCAGGAGGCGTGTGCCGTCCGCGGCTCGGGTCCCACGTCTGGAGGATGGGGGGCAGCGTTGCCACGCGGGACCAGAGCCTTAAAATTAGCCTGTTTTGAGGACAGTTGTCGTACGCGAGTCGTAGCCAGGCGAACCAGGCGTCGATGTGTAATTTCGGGAACACGTATTTTATGAACGGGTGTTGGACCAAAGCCTCTCGTTTGGCGTTCGCATCAATATGTCAAATCTGTGCGTCTTAAGACGACAGAAGGTTCCCTGTTAACGCGTCAGTTTCGGACGTCTTAAGGCGTTTAAAGTTGGGTGCTACCACTTCATCGGTGTCTGAGCGGAAAGCCCTACATACATACAATCATTACGAGAGAGAAAATTCCCCACTCAAGCTTCACTGTATGAATTGAGTTTAAGTAATAATATTGATTGAATCGGGCTTGAGAATTAATATCGATTTAAGATGACATTATTAACATCTGCGTTTTTGTTTGTTTGTAGTATACTGGTTATTTATTGAGCACAAACGTAGCTTGTATACACTATACTTGTCACTTAATGTGTTCTTCTAAGCGTCCGCTAGACGGCAGTATGAGAGCACAAATGGCAACCTGTTGAATTTTTGAATAGATGGCGGGGGGGGGGGGATTTGGTGTTCTCCAAGCCATGGATGACGATGTAAACTGGTTAAGATCATTTCTGATTAATGGCGACATTTTTAGTGCAGCTAAGGGGTGTTTTTAATGTAATGGTGGTATGAATTATATTTTACATTGTGGCTATTATGTTAAAAAAATCTAATTTAACTTTTGTCCTTTCATGGACAGACTGTCGATTAAAAATAACAGTTTTCGTGGTTAAAACACCACATTTGTGTTTGGAAATAAATTGCTATATAATTGACGGGATGAAAACAGACATATGGTCTAAATGAGAACCTGTGTAGGATGTGGAGCACAGTGGCTATCAGACTGTGTGAACGGAGCAGGGTGCCATTAATTTAACCTGAGCAAGGAGTGCACTTGAACCATTGATATATAAGAACAGATAGTTGAACAGATCACTCAAATTCGCTCCGTGCCGCTGATGATGTTGCATTGCCTAAGCAGCACCCTTGCCCAGATGGCTAGATATGTATATCTGGCATTTGCCTTGGTATTTGGTATTAAATGTTCGAGTCCCCACATTGACCACCTGTTGTGATTTTATTATTTAATGCGGGCTATTATTGGACAAGGTTTCACTGTGCCATGATTCCTTCCTTTCCTATGTCCTAAATGCAGTTAGCCTAAAATTCTTCTGTTTCGTTTCAGTAATTGTCCCTTTAATTAAGCTATAACAATTTTTTCTTTGTGTGTAATGTGTGCGTTACACACATACACAGGTATTTTTGTTGTATTCTTTGTTATTTAAATCTAAAATAGAGACTTTCCATAAGTTGTGGATAATAATCCCTTGCTTGAATAATGGTAACAATCGCATTTGTTTAGGCTATCATCTGGCCCACGGTGGCCCAGTGGTTAGCGCTGTTGCCTCACAGCAAGAAGGTCTTGGGTTCGAACCCCAGGCCATCCCAGGTCCCTTTCTGTGTGGAGTTTGCATGTTCTCCCCGTGTCTGTGTGTGTTTCCTCCGGGTGCTGCGGTTTCCTCCACCATCAAAAAGACATGCATGTTGGGGGCGCCCCAGTGATTCACCTGGTAGAGCGCATACCACAAGGCTGAGTCCTTACCGCTGTGGCTTAGGTTCAAATCTGGCCCGGGCCCTTTGCTGCATGTCATCCCCCTCTTCTCTGCCCTTTCTAAAAGTCATGCATGTTAGGGTTAATACTCCTGTCTGTGCCCCTGAGCAAGGCAACGGAAAGAAGAACTGGAGTTGGTTCCCCAGGCGCTGCAGCTGCCCACTACTCCTATACAATAGGATGGGTTAAGTGCAGAGAACAAATTTCATTGTAATCTACAATGTCAAATAAAGTGGCTTTCATCTTTTCCTGTTGTGGTCAACGAACTGTCCAGATTATTAAAATAAATTTGATTCAAAACACTGCAGTTTTTTTGGCTGATTAGCAGAAAAAATAATTTTAAAAAAATTTCTGGGAGCAGGGAACACTAACCGAGTGGAGGAGCAATGGAGCAGAGCGTACGCACAGCCACGTGTCTGGGGAGCGGCGTTTCTTTTTGCTCAACTCCGCTCACATGCTCTAGTGCTATGCAAATAAAGTTTGAGCATAATGTTTTTCTAGTTCAAAATCAGTCTTTAATGAATGCAGGGAAGACCATTCGTCATCAATTTACAACCTACATCATTTAATCCTAAATGCATGTCTGTCTGCAAGATGCCGTATAAGAATCAGCTCTCCATGCTCTGTGCTTGGGTTAATATAGCTTTTGTCTGCATTCATCCCCGTTCCCCATAGAGGTGTGCAAAGTTTCTCCCTTTAATAATGAGACTAAATAGTTTGGCATGCTCAGCTTGTCTTGTCAGCTGGAAAAACAAATGTTGGTATGTGTTAATTATAGCCCTGACTAGACTCACTTCTATGTGCAAAGTTCAGGTTCTTTGTGAAATACCCATGTAGTTGGCCAATGTTGATAATGTAATAACCTAACCCAAAAGGGCTGGAGCCCTGTATGTTTAAATACAAGCAGTGGTTCTGTCTTTTTCTAAACTGTCAGTGACCGAACATACCACACAGGAATAGAGCAAATTAAATGCTTTGAGTGTTTGTTCAAAATTCAGTATGCGAGAGAGGAGGTGGGAAGGTGGCAGCACAAATTCATGTTTGTAGCGGCCTCACCCAGTACCGGTGTGGGAAGATGGTGACGCGAATTCACGTCTGCGGCGGCCTCACCCAGTACCGTCCATGCAGTGTCTTTGTCCACGTCTGCATCTAAGTTTGTCTTTATTTGATGGCTGGGAGAGCTGGCGCTGGATTGGCTGGGAGAGCTTGTTCTACTGTATCCTGTGGACCCAGGGACCATGGCCCTGCCCAGAGCTGCACCCAAAGAGGAAACACCGAGGGCAGTCTAACAGGACGCGGAAGCGGGGCAGGCTAAGCTAACTGCTAGCCCGTGCAGACTGGCGGTTCCGATAACACCGAGGGTGGTCTGGCAGCGGCCTTGCCTAGCCTTGACTGTTTTTAGTGTCATCTTGTGTAGTGCAGGAGGTGTGTCGAAGGTGTTTGCTGGGGGAGCTAGTGTTGGATCGGCTGAAGGAGCTTGGTCTGCTGTGTCCAGTGGGCCCAAGGACCACGGCCCTGCCGGGAGCTGCACTGGAAGGGGCAACACCAAGGGCAGTCTGCCAGGACGTGGAAGTGGGGCAGACTAAGCTAACTGCTAGCCCATGCAGACTGGCAGTTCCGACAGTCATCCTGGCTGGCGTTCGTTCTCCTGGACAGTGATTTTTTGTTTAGTTTGGATATATGCGTTCTTGTAGTTTTTGGCTGTGTGTTTTTGTCTTTGTGCTGCACTGCTGTGGACTGGGGGAAACGATGTTTCATTTCATTTCATGCACACTAGTGCATGAAGTGAAATGACAAAGTGTTCCTGGTTCCTGATTAATAAACAATTGTCACCATAAATGGCCAGATACTGGTGTTTCTATCAACTGCAAACAGTTGAGTCACAAGTTAGGTAATAAAGGATAAGCACAGCACTTGTTAACAATCCAAACATATAATAAATACAAATATACAGCAAGCCCTTGAACTCCACACAGTGCAGGGGGATGAAATCCCAAGCTTTAGCTAGTAGGCTACAGCTGCCAGCAATAATACTCCCAGAAAAAAAATCCTCCCAGGACTCCCCTCCAAAGATTAAAACCTAACACAAATAGAATCCATTTGTTCATCATCCTATGATAAAAGTCAGGTACATTCTCCAAATATACAACCAGTTGCTCAAAAAGTTTCTGGAGGCCATTCTTTTCTCTCCTCCACACAATACTCAGTCACTCATTCTGAACAATCAATGGTGTCAACAAATGTCACATTCTGTAAATCCACTTGCGTTGGGTACTCCATCAACAACACCCTTTACTGGAACTCTTTTATTACGTGGGAAACATGACACTTGGTAACCATCTAACTCAGATATCTCCAATACCTTCTTCAGTTGTGTCTGTGACACACATCCAACAATGACCAATCCACATCTTTTAACATCAACTAAGTTGACAGTGCTAATGTTGTCTTTAATCCAACTCGCATGTTTGTCCGACAGAATTCAAAATCTGACCTTGCTCCCAATCAGTTTTTTTTCCAGCCAAGTGGCTTTCTCTTTCGTTGTCATTGTCATCAGTATAACTTCAAATTTCTTGTCTTTTCTTCTTTTTCCTCCAATTTCTTCCTGCTGCTTCTTTCAAACTCATCTACCTGTATCTTCTGATCATACAATGCCACTGCCTTTCTCCTCCTCCCCCTCCTCCTCCTCCTTCTTCAAGAGGATTTGATTGAAGTTAATGACAGCCTCGCTTGTGAGTCACGTTCATCATCACAACAGGCATGACTGGTTGGAAAGGTGTCATGTGAGAAGAGATGCATAAACACAGACATAGGATCCATATTTTACTATTCTAATTGTGTCAGGAAATGAATTAAAACGAGGTAGCCTAGACTGATAATGGGACTTTTGGCATTATTGATCGTACAGCGGGTAAAATTATCATTCAAATACATTATCGTGCATCTGGCAATGCTGGGTGGGGGGTGCTCCTCCGGGGAGTGTGGGGCTGTTGCTCTGCAGGCTCCTGCCCCCCCCCCCCCCGTGGGCTCTTGCCCCCCTTGTGGGCTCGGTGTTCCTCTGGGGTTGTGGTGCTTTGGGCTCCGGCTGTTCTCTTGGTTGTGGGGTGTCTGCACATCTGCAGGGCCCATGGGTGGCTACAGAGCCTGTCTGTTGCCCGAAGGCACTACAATAAGTCACGATCTCAGACACCAGAATATAACAGGATTAATCATGTGCGCTCACAGGTTGACACTTCATATACACATACACATTGCTAGCATCTGCCTCACAAGCTCCCTGGATTACATCCTTCTTCTTAATCCTTTCTTTTCCTTTTTTCTCATTTTCTTTCTTCTCCTTTATCACTATAACTGCTATCCTGAACTGATAGATAAGATCAGTGTAATCATGTTTTGTCAAACACGTCATCATCTGTTTCTGTGTTTCTGTCTTATCAGATACATGTTGTCATTTTTCATTTCAAAGTTTCCTTGTTTCACTTGTGGTGATTGATTGTCCCCCTCTTGGAGAAGCAATGCTGACTGGTTGTTTAGCTGATCAAACATGCTGAAGAGGGGGACTGGTGGGAGCTACAAATGTATAGCAAAAACCCTGTGCTCTTGTCATCCTGCAGATCATCTAAAGGATGGAGTTATTCTAAGCAGTTCTTGATAATTAATAAAGATCTCCTTTGCAGGTGGGGAACTTGAACTCCACTTGCAGATTAACTCTGTCTAGGACACATTTACATACCAATTCCCTGTGTTGTATACCAAGCCTGATGAGAGCACAGGTTAAAAAACAACAACATTGCATCCTTTGCAATGTGACTATTGCACGATATTGTTCAAGTCTGATGACAAAATACATCATCGATCATCATCTCAACTTCTGCCGTCAAACTTTGGGCAACAAGTGTTAGTATTCATGTGATTACATTGTATGTTGCATGAATTTTGTGGAAATTGCTGAAATGCCATTGCAAAACAAACAGACCGTGCTGATGTTTTACCACTGTTGTCATATTTCCAAAGGTCTATACAGCAATGAAGAGATGAGCTCCAACGCGGAGGACCCAGACGATGTGTAAGTTGACATAGTGGTTTTAGGTTGAAGGAAAGGCCTGCCTTGGAAGTTGCACCTGAACATGCCTATCAATCTCCATATAAGTGAATGGATATTTAATTTCAATCAGGGTGTCATAGACATTAAGATATGTGAGAACATTTCAAGATTGTCATGTTTTCAGGTCTTGTCTTTAGGGGAGATTGCTTGACATCTCAATATATGTTTTGCTATAACTGAGTATAGTCATGTGCATTTATTGTATTGTAACTGTAAATATGTTATTGCACAGCCCCTTCTGTAAGCCTCTTCCCTACAAGAGGGATGTCTCCTCTGATGCTCTCCTTGAAGTTCTTGAATTGTTTTGTGAAAAGTTTTTTTTTCCTGTGGAATTCCCCCTCATCCAAATTTGAGTGTCTAAGGAGAGCAGGGCCCGTTGTCATTTACTGAATGAGACTAATTGTGATTTAGTGCTGTCCAAATAAACAGGACTTGATGTCTGTTTAGGGTCAATGTGGTGTATATAGATCGGTCTGGCCAGAGAATCCCAGTGAAGGCTAAAGTGGGAGATAATGTGCTGTATCTGGCTCACAGGAATGGAATTGAACTGGAAGGTGAGAGATGTTCATCTTTTACACACACTTCATTTTTTACACAAACACACACACACACACACACTTAGACAGAAAGAACTTCAGTGGAGCATGAATTTTTGTAAATAAAGGATAACTGCTCAACAGGGTCAATTTTTAATGCGTTCTATTCCAGGAGCCTGTGAGGCATCACTAGCCTGCTCAACATGCCATGTTTATGTGAACAGCAGTCATCTTGACAAACTTCCAGAGCCAGTTGAAAGGTGAGGCTGATCCAAGGACTTGATGTTGTCTGTGCACAAACATTGCAGCTTTATGTGGATGAGTGTGAGCCAATGCATGTACATGTATATGTGTTGTTGCAAAGATATAAATATTTAAATACTTTCCCAATATGAGCTGTTGTTACTTTTCCCCTAAATGTAGCATTAAAATATCTTTTGCAATAATCAAGGTAAAAAAATCAACAAAGGTTGAAGCAGTGCATCTGGATACAACGTTTATTGACATATACATTTCATCACTCATCTAAGTGACCTCTTCAGTCTGAACTGAGTGCAGGTATCCCCACCCTTATAAAAAGTACAGTTGCATAATGACCGAAACCAATGATCAGTTTCATATTCTGTGCTGTCCTTCGGTCCAGCCTTTTCCAGCCACTGGTAGGATTTCTCGATATTAGCCGTGTCTTCCATCTGTCAATGGTACATCCCATGGAGGGGCTTGGCCTTCCATGATACCTCCTCTTCCTCCCCATTCTCTTGTCTTGTGGTGCCTGAGGTACTCGCTCAGTAGTTCGTCCTGGGGGCCCTCTTTCATATGTACTTATGGATGTTCTTTGTTTCATCCTGGAGAGTGGCTCTGACACTCTCTAACCCTCGGCCCCCATCTTCTCCCTTATTGTACAATCTCAGACTTCTGGACTTTGGGTGGAACCTTCCATGCATTCTGAGGTGTTTCTGTGTGCTGATATATGTGACCTTTACCTCCTCCTTTGGCCAGCTTATTATTCTAGCTGGGTATCTGATGACTAGTAGGGCATATGATTTGATAGCTTGAATCTCATTCTTCCCATTGAGCTTGCTCCTCAGGACCTGCTTCACTCTCTGGAGGTATTTGTCTGTAGCTGATCCCCTTGCTGCCTCCTCGTGGTTTCCATTGGCTTGTGGAATATCAAGGTACTTGTAAGTGCCTTTTATGTCTGTTATCCTGCCATCTGGTAGTTCAACCCCTTCAGTCCTCACCACCTTTCCTCTTTTTGCCACCATTCGGCTGCACTTGTCCCATCCAAACGATATCCCGATTTTGTTGCTGTAGATCCTGGTTAAGTGGAACAGCAAGTCAATGTCTTGCTCATTCCTGGCATACAGATTGTCATCCATGTATAGGAGATGGCTGATGGTAACTCCACTTCTGAACCTGTATCCATAACCACTCTTTGTGATGATCTGACTGAGGGGGTTCAGCCTTATGGAGAACAGCAGTGGGGATAGTGCATCGCCTTGGTATATGCCACATTTGATGGTTACCTGTGTGATTGTCTTTGAGTTGGCCTCTAGTGTTGTTCTCCACTGCCGCACTGAGTTCTTGTTGAAGGCTATAGTTTCCTGTTGGCTTTCTATAGTGCCAAGCACTCCGATAACCATGTGTGGGGCATTGAATCATAGGCTTTCTTGTAGTCAATCCAAGCTGTGCTCAGGTTGGTCTGTCTGGTCTTACAGTCTTGGGTGAATGTTTCATCAACCAGTAGCTGATGCTTTGACCCTCTGGTGTTGTTCCAATTCCTTTCTTAGTTTCGCTCATGTATTGACTTGCGTGCCCATTCAGCTTAGCTGCTACGATGGCTGACAGGATCTTCCATGTTGTGGAGAGGCAGGTAATCGGCCAGAAGTTTGAAGGTATTATATCCTTGTGGGGATCCTTCATGATCAGTATTGTTCTTCCCTGTGTTAGCCAGTCAGGGTGAGACCCTGATGTTAGCAGCTGGTTCATCTGTGTTGCCAGGTATTCATGGAGTGCCATTAGCTTCTTCGTCCAGTAGGCATGACTCATGTCAGGGCCCAGTGCAGTCCAGCTTTTCATTGCTTCAGACTTGTCGTTGGATGTCGGCCACTGTGATGATAACTGGTTCTTGTTCTGGGATATTGCTGTGGTCTGCTCTTAGGTCCACAAGCCACTGGGCATTGGTGTTGTGTGACGCCTCCTTTTCCCAGATCTTCTAACTCCCTGTCATTGATGACCTGTCTTATTTGTGGACCAACAAAAATGCCTTCCTTAATCTTGGCATCAGTTATTCTTGGAAACATCTGTCTCAAATAGCAAAATCCATCACCTTCTTTGTTCATTGCTTTCACAAAATTGTTCATCAATCCGAGTTTTATATGAAGAAGATGCAGAAATATCTTTGTTGGGTCGACAAGTGGTTTATCCATCACATTTTTCTACCCTGGAATGGAATGCTTACAGAGCGGCCAGTTCTTTTTAATGTAATGTAACTCTTTAGCACGGCTATCCCATTCACAAAGGAAACAACAGTACTTTGTATATCTGAGCTGCATTCCTAGTAGCAGTGCCAATACTTTTAGATCACCACATATGTTCCAGTCATAATTGTTGTACTGTATGTGTTTCAACAACAGCTCCATGTTACTGTAGCTTTCTTTCATGTGTACTGCATAGCCAATGGGTACTGAAGGGTGGACATTGCCATTGTGGAACAGGACAGCTTTCAGGCTTAACTTTGACGAATCTATAAAAAGACCCCATTGTTGTGGGTCATGCACACAACCCAAAGCAATGAACAATCCATCAATGTCAGTGCAGAAATAGAGGTCGTCAAACTGCGTAAACAAGTTTGTCAAATGTTCTTGATGGTTCCGAAAGATAGAAATTTTTGTACCTGGTGACAGCAAACCCCATCCTTGCAATCTTGGAACAAGTAGTTCTGCTTTAGCGTTTGACAAAACTAAGTCCCTAACCAGGTAATTTATTCTGGCTGTGTTATCAGATGAGGATAACCAGGCATAAAGGGTTCAACATCTGTATCAGTGTCGTTTTCCACATCTGGTTCATGTGTTGTAGCATCTTCATCTGCCTCATCTAGGCTCCATGCCTCTGGTGGCTTTGGTACTGGCAAATGGCCATCATGTGGCACTGGTCTCATGGCTGAAAGCAGATTGGGGTATTCAATAGATTTCATATTTTTAGTTGAGAAGCGAGATACATGGGTCAGACAGAAGTAACAGTCCATCACATGATCCTTCTGTTCTCACCGTTTCATTGGGACTGGCGTTGACTTCTGAGTACTTCTGAGCCAAGCTCTCAGGTTGACTGCACAGCAAATGTGAGGAGCCCAGGGTTTCTCTTGGTCACCAATTTTACATCCAAAGTAGAGCTCATAGGCTTTCTTAATAAGGGCACTCATGGTGCATCTTTGAGCCTTAAGCATAACAGAATGTGTCGCAGCTGTTACAACATTGACGAGATGTTTCTGCTGTATTAAATCTTCCTGAAGACAATAAATCCTATTGTTAAGTATCCTCACTATGCAATTGCTTGAAGAACATGTGCATAATCAGGCGTCCAAACAGCATCTGTAAATGTGAGCAGCTTTTTATAGCCAGTCTGCCAGCATCTAACGCATACCCAGGCATGCCTAAGACAACATTTGCATAGCACCTACACTGAGTGCATGCCCAGGCATGCTTGGACTGACCAAAACAGCTTGCTTTGTGGGCAACATACTAATAGACTTAGAATATGACAGGAAATCACAAAAATAGGTTGTATCTACAAAACGGTATGCGATAGGAAATTTTTAAGGTGATTTTCATTATCAGCAGCCCAAAATCCATAAAATACACCCGAAAGTGTTGAGGAAGCAAAATCTTCATTGTCCAGTGTTTTTTATAAGAACTCCCCATAGCTTTACAGCCAATCTTTTCTGTGATACTCACATCAGCAGACACACTCATTTACATACAACCTATCAGATCAAATCATTAAACTATGACGCACTGGGGCATCCGGGTGGCAAGGCGATCTATTCCGTTGCCCACCAACACGGGAATTGGTGGGTCTAATCCCCGTTTTACCTCCGGCTTGGTCGGGCGTCCCTACAGACACAATTGGCCGTGTCTGTGGCTGGGAAGCCAGATGTGGGTATGTGTCGTGGTTGCTGCATTTGCACCTCCTCTGGTTGATCGGGGCGCCTGTTCTGGTGGGAGGGGGAACTGGGGGGAATAGCGTGATCCTCCCATGTGCTACGTCCCCCTGGCGAAACTCACTGTCAGGTGAAAAGAAGTGACTGGCGACTTCACATGTATCGGAGGAGGCATGTGGTAGTCTGCAGCCCTCCCCGGATTGGCACGGGGTGGAGCAGAGATCGGGACAGCTCAGAAGAATGGGGTAATTGGCCGGATACAATTGAGGAGAAAAGGAGGGGGGAGAATCCACAAAAAAAAAAAAACTATGAAGCACCGCCAAGTAGGGTTGCCAACTCCTTGAAATGGAAATAAGGAACAGGGGACAGGGACTGGGGTTGGATGGACGGGGCGGTGCAGGCATAACAAATATAATGTGCCTTACACTATACACACATACACACATATATATTTAGCTTCCAAAGAAGGAACGATTCCTTATTTTAAGGAACGGCTGGCAACCCTACCGCCAAGCCCTATTTGTATTTGTGACTCGAAGATCAGCTCATTATAAATGAGGACCAGACCACTTCTGCACAGTTCAACACAGTTAAGAAGTTATGGATACATATGTAAAAAAGAACCACAAATAAAAAAAGATCCTTTATGTTTTATTATGCCATGTTCAAGCTTTTTAGATATGAAAAGTTAAATGTGATTACTGAATTCAGTCCTACTTTATCATGTTGTCTCTCTTTTTTTCTAGGGAGGATGACATGCTGGACATGGCGCCCTCACTTCAGGAAAACTCCAGGCTGGGCTGTCAGATCATTCTTACCCGGGAACTGGACGGCATTGAATTGACCCTGCCCAAGGTCACCAGGAACTTCTACGTAGACGGTCATGTTCCCAAACCCCACTGAAGAGAAATAATCAGCAGTGGTGAAGAGAGGGATTAAAGAAAGGGTGTAGAATCTAGCCTGTCACGTTACACTGGTTCTGCGAAGGGAGAAAGTCAACAGCTGTGCACGGTTAGGATAATGAAGCTGATAGCAACTCCCAAAGAAGACCTCTGTCTACTGAGTAGTACTTACATTAATGACAGGCCAGTCTACCTTAAGTGGGTATTTTAACACATTCACAGCAATGTTGAAATGGATGGTGACCAACATTTTCAACTGGCGCAGTGCCTGTATTTAATTGCATACAATGTAAACGTAAAGGTCAGAGCAGATAGGTCATCTAACACCATTCAGTCTCACAAATCCCACCCCTCCATTTATCATCCTTTTATCATTGAATGGAAACATTCCACTTTACCGCTGATAAACGCACAAGTAATAAGTGGTCATGATTTCTCAGTTATTGTCACCTTTATTCACTGTCATCGTTAATGTATGCATAGCATTTACTGGAGCATATATGTATGTGTACTGAAAAACTCTGAATACTTGTGGTAGCTTAAGTACCCTGGTATCTTTTTTTTAATGCATGCTCAAAATAATCCAGGTAAGAAAATCAAATAAGGTTGAATCAGTTCATCTGGATATAGTGTTTATTGACATAAGTTTCATCACTCATCGTTGTATCCAGATGAACCGATTTAACCTTTTAAGTACCCTGGTAATGAAACGTTTTATTTATAAAGCTTGAGTGAGCTTCTTCTAGCATGTTATTGAAAACAGCCTGGAGTCTCTCAGCCAGTGTGTAGAACAGGGCTCTTTTAAGAAGGGGGGGACATACTACCAGAATTTATCACAATTGACAAAAGTAAAATTGGAAATCCCGTTTCTAAACAAGCAACAAGGGGGCATTGAGCCACCTAGAGGACAAAGGGCAACAATCTCCTGTTTAACCTTGTGTTTGAACCGTGTCACGAATTTTGCTTTTATTTCACCACCGTTTTTGTTTTCCTTGCTTCCACGTAGTAACAGAAGATTCAGTTTTACTGCAAAAATCCATCACATTAACCTTACTAGGGTGTCAATTCATTGTTGACCAGGTAGCCAGCCCTGGTTTGAGGACCAGTAGGCTCCGTCTTACCCTGAAATGTGCACACTACCTAGTCTTTTCTTGTCAAGCTTACTGTAAATGTCCCGACATACGCACAAATATAAATGTATGGTGTATATTTACTATGTTTTTAACAAACGTGAGTTTGTGCAATAAATTTGAAATGTTTCATCCTCAAATATTCTCTTCAGTGCCGAACGTCTTAAGCACACAAGCAAAGTAGCCTACAACAGTGGCTGTTTTAGCACTTGCTCGGCGGGGAATAAAAAGCACACTAAAAGTCGACGCCTTCCAATTTGGCCCCAGATAAGATACCGTCCATCAGCAGACCGCAACTGTTCTCGAACGGACGCTTGAGGTACCGCGCCTCGGTTTGATCCCGAAAAATCTGATCGCTGAATGACTGGCTATTTTATATGCCAGGCGATGCAATTAGAGCTAATTGCAAACGCCTTGGGTCAAAACACTGACCCAACCCCATCGTTGTTTCCTACACGTGCGATTACACGTTTTGGTAGCCAGTGGCTATTTGAGGGGGGGTGGGGAAGTCGATCTGAAGGTAAGAATCCTTGCAACATAGCGATCGCGGTCTCATACTGGTGAGCGTTTCTGTTTTAGAGTCCCATTTGGCGAGTTATGTTTTGCCGAGCCCGTTACATTGCCCGTTCTCTTTCTCTTTGGTATAGTTAAGTATTAGGGAACGATCGCACAGATCGCCAATTGATTTGCCAGAAAATGTGGGGAGATCGATGTTCAAACTTTTCGTGTGGTAAGGTGAAGGGCCGGCGCAATTGCGGTTCGGTTTTAACTATTGATCGTTATATATCGTGATCAATTTGTCATGATCACGAGCCTACACCCGACGCTAGCTAGCCGCCGCGCACCATCCACTACCGCGAGAGCCCGCTGTTCCAGAACACAAGTAGCTACACTTTCAACGCAAGAAACGCGACTGGCTGTGAGTTACATTTCATTTGTGATTTGCTCGTCTTTTTTCCCTCCCAACTCGAGTATTCGGCTGAAATGTCTCTTCGCATATAATTTATATTCGTAACCACGTTAAGGCCAGTAATCAAATTGAGGCGCATCCAATGAATGATTGGCGTTAGCCTCGGTGCAGCATTGTATGACCGCTAAATTGACGCAACAGAGTTGTACCAATTGAGAAAACGCCAGCCTTCGATTTACTTAGACACATCTATCCTACATTATTTATCATTGCCGACCACAGTTGGGAACTGTCTTTAGGGGTACCCTAACGTTTTGTAAGATGTCAATAGGCTGCCACTGCCGTCAGAACTGGTCTACCAGATAATTAAATAACCCCAAATATATTCAAACGGTATCATGTTCCGTATTGTGGCCATATCTAACATCAAAGCTGCAGTGTGGAAGTTACTATCGCCCCCTTGTGGCAGTGAGAGTAAGTGCTCTTTGTTCCGCGTTCTCCAGCGAGGAAAAGCTACACCAATGGTCATCAGAGGTCTCTCTCTCTCTCTCTCTCTCTCTCTCTCTCTCTCTCTCTCTCTCTCTCTGGAGCATCAGAAACTTTTCTCGGACGCTTCTTAAAAAAATGTCCGCCAGTTTCCAACCCCGGAAGCTTTCTGGCAGAAAACCCTGAAGGTTTTTTTTCCCCCAACCGCTAAATTTACAATGAGGCAGACATTACAACTGAAAACTTTTCATCCACTAGAACAGGGGTGAGCAATCTTATCCAGAAAGGGCCAGTGTGGGTGAAGGTTTTTGTTCCAACCAAGCGGTTATACACCGGATCCCACTAATCAACCAGTAGCGTCTTTGCGGAGGAACTTGATTAGGTGTTCGAACACGTGACCAAAATTCACCAAAAATGCGTTGTCGGCCATGGAGGGTGAAGACGCTGTAGGCGAGTTGCACGTTAGCAGCAAAGTCGTCGACAAGCCTTCATTTGGTTTAATTTACAAATGTGGTAATAATAGCGATAAATGTGAACGCATCGTTTTGTCGTGTTCCAGAAATCGTTAGGCGCCAAGGAGAACAAGCCGAAGAACTGTCAACTGAACGACGTAGGCTATGGCATGCTGCGAGCAGTCGAGGCGGCCCAGTGTTTGCGGTGAGCACCTTTAGAGTGGAGCAGCTGCACAGCCGTGGGGTAGATGGCATCATGACCGGGTACTCAACTCAAAACTTGGACAAGACAAATTTGACACCCGGAACGAAAAAAAAGAGATGAAGTGCAGGCCCGAAGTGATAGAGCAACTGAACGACGAAAGAGGGCTGCTGGGAAAGAAGGGAAATGTGGAAAGAGGGGAAGCAAAGGCTTCAAAACTAAGTGAAACAAGCTTTCCAATTAGAGACATCTTTAAGCAGGATTATATTTCCGAACAATTTGATGTAATACCTGATCATCTGGGAGAGCTATCCCTTACAAAAGATGCAGCCGCAAGTACAGATGAGTTTAGCTTCTTGTTTCAAAATCAGGGCGCACCTGTTAGGGTTCTTGACGAATAAGAGTTTTCTAAGGACGACGCTAAGGTTAAATTCTACACTGGTCTTCATTCTTTTGAGGTTTTAAAGAAAACATTTGATTTTTGTGGCACCACATGTTTTACGTCAACCAGCAATTTTAACAAAAGTTCAGGAATTTCTGATGGTGCTAATAAAGTTAGGCTTGAATGTCCCACATCCAGGACCTTGCTTATCGATTTTCTGTATCATGGCCAGTTGTTTCAAAAGTTATTAGTGCCTGGATTGAAGCAATGGACGCCAGATTATCACCTCTCATCATATGGCCAGAACGAGAAGACATTCAAAAATCAGTGCCCAGATGTTTTGTGGATGCTTTTGGTCTTAAAAGTAACTGTTATTATAGATTGCTTTGAAGTGTTTATTGATAGACCCACAAACCTCCTCGCCAGGGCACAGACGTTTTCCAGCTACATGCATCACAACACTGTTAAAATTCTTATTCTCATTGTCTTTAATGAGTACTCCATATCTTCCTTCAGTTTTTTTGCAGATTTAAAGCGAATGACATTTACCTCTGCATATTCAGCGTGCTTGACATATGAAGGCAAATGCCTTCATATGTCAAGCACTTGAGTGCATGTTACTTGCCATTAAGTCATATCCACACTTCTACATAAAACAAGACACTTGCTATGTACGAGCAACATTCGCCCAATCCGGCCATACAACCAGTACAATGGGCAGAAAGAACTACACCATCTTCAGTTGTTATGATCCACAGCTGGACAAGTGAATCATTCATCTGATGAGAATGCCTAACTTTCACAACCAAAACATATGTCTTGTTTATAATACAACCAAGAACGCTATTAATGAATCCAGAAACCATGTGATTGTAGGCTTGAAGGCTTTGAATGGATTTTTTTGTGTAAAAGCTTGCATCCAAAACAAGATATGAAGGAATGTCACGCGATGCAATTGGTGGTAGACATTCTGGACTGAACTTCTGAGCAGGAATGAGCAGTGGAGCTATTCCAATCTTTTTTATCTTCTCTTGGTAGCGATTTTTCATATCTCCTTCAAGTTTATCTGCATATGGCGATAGCTTTAGTTTCATGTTTACATCATCACTCGCCATTTTCAGTTACGTAAGTCCTCCCAATATGGCTGCGGCCTCGTATTGACAACACGTGACATCACGCGAACGTACACTATTGCTTGGTTGGAACAAAAACCTTCACCCACACTGGCCCTTTCTGGATAAGATTGCCCACCCCTGCTCAAGGATGAAAACAATCAGCAGACGCCACAAGAGATGTAAAACATTTACTCAAACCATACAAAAAGGCATAAATCAATTAAGCAGAATAAAACGTAAGATAACAACAAAATAACTAAATTGTAAATAAGGATTGACTGAACCATTGTTAGTTTTTAAGACATTACGTTGGTCAGATCCTTTTCCAGAGAGCTTTGTCCTGAAGGTAAACCAATCATGCATGTGAATGCTTTCGTCACACGGAAGTTCAGCTCCAGCAAAGCAAAAAAAGAAAAGAAAAGCAATCACTGTGGTTGACGTAAAACGCATCATTATGCAGCATTTCCGATTCGCCGCATGGTAATGTCGCCCCACAAGCCAGATTTAAAACTTCGGTGTACTGGGAAATACAAAGATATTTACCTGGCTGTGATTGGCTTTATCATCATTGTGTGAACTCATCTGGCAAGGGTTTGAATGTCACGAACATTCATTTATATGTCAAAGTCCCGCATTCTAGCTTTAATATGCAAGAAACTGATTTTTTTGTGACAGACACTGCTTCAACTTGGGCACAGAAGCAGAGTCACAAGCTGCCATCAAATTGGGAAACTGAGAAACAATGGATGAAGACCCTGATACGCCAGATCACCATGTCACCCAGTCTACAATACTCTACCTTCTCCAGGAGGCCTCTAAACTAGCAGTCCCTGCCCAAAACAGTTTGCTTGACCCAAATTTATCACTTAACGGGCATAAGAAGAGCTCGATGCAGGTTCCTTTCCTAGCAGGGGACCCCCACTCATTTCAAGTTCGTAATTTTCAGAAAGATCTGTGTCCTATGGGGCCTTTTAACCAGGCAAATAAAGTTACAGGAGTCAGCCAGACATACAAATCTTGCACCTTAGTCAAGCCAAGCCCTCAATCCAATACCCCTTGGGAGGTGATGAGTCTGATCAATATCCAGTGTGAGAGGCTTCTACATCACAGAGACCTAGATGAAGTAGCCTCAAGTTCAGAACTGTTCTATTCAACATTAAATAATCTACCTACCCATTCCTCTACTTCAACTTCAGGTGAAAAAGAAGACCATTACATTAGATGCAGTGCTTTGAAGCTTGAAAGGCCCTCGGCAGATAATCTAGGTGAGTTGAGAGAAGCTAATGGGGAGGAATCCAGTAGCTCTCTAGGGGAACGATGTTGTAAAGACTCTGCAATGTGCAGTAATTATCAAACACCCTCACAGAAAATAGAAACATTTAAATCAGGGCTTGGGAGCCAAAACACAACAGAGCATTTGCCACCTGCATACAGGGACACAATGGAGGTCAAGTTAAGTGTCATTACTGGACTTGAATTGAACAAAGGATCCCAGCTGGATTGTGTCTCTGTGCAGCAGAATTCTTTGAATGTGACCCGCTCTGAAAATACTTTGTCACAACCACGCATCTCATCTGCATCAGATGGCACCCTTGCACCGCTGAATCAAAGGCTCACCTATAGCTCATACAAAGATACAGGTGTGGCAGTCAACCCATTTTTAAGTGCAACAGAGTACCCGACATTGGAGCAAGCACCTACTCTTGACTTCAACTCAAATAGAGATTTAAACGTGGACCCTGTAATTGACCCACAGCTACCTTCACAGCATCCTCTCCTGCCCTCTCAGCCATCTGCATTAGCCTTTATGCACAGAGGGATGAGGTCTCGAGTCATTGAGGAAAATGGCAAAATTGCAGCATTACAACAAGAATGGACACCACAAAGTCTCGCAAGAGCAAAATTTCTGCCAGCCTCAAAGTTGCCTTCTCTTAGTTATACAGAGGAAACATGTCTTCCAGCCTCTCAGCAGTGTATCACCACATCCAAACCAGAATGGTCACAGATGCCAGTGGAGGAGACAGCACATCAGATGCAGCAACAGCGTTCCCAAAAGTCCACACGGAAAATCAGGACTTCCAGAAAGCAACCTCACCCCACCCGAAGTGCTGACATCCAAGACCCAGACCTCAAGGGTGTGACGTTCCGAATGCATACAGAGTTGGACGACAGCAGGGAGCAGTGTCGGCTGCAAATCACATCCAATTACAGGTAAAGACAGATTCAACTAGCTGAAACCTTGAGACGTGTCATTTACCAACCACAAATGGGGGGGGGGACAAACCTTCAAGCCATGTCAAGGTTGTGTTACACAATGGTTTCATTTGTTAGTTAAAGTAGGTAATTCAGAGGACAGTAACATTACCTAGGGTGGTGCACATTAACCATAATCTACATCTTTCTTCACAGCAAGGCACGCTTTAAGAGTGTGAAAAAGGCCAGGGTGAGGTCACGGCTGTCACAAAGCAGTCTCATAACAAGCAGCTCAGATGAGGAGAGTGATCCAAAACCCTGCATTTCCAGTGAGTAAAGCCTGGATGCGTTCACTGCCCATCCAAACTGAATTGACCTAAATGGACCTCCTCTTAGATTTATAAAATAGCCTTAAAATTGAATGACCTTGAAAGTTGCTCATCTCACTTAAACATCAACAAAATGAATCTGAAATATGACAGAGAGAAATGACAATATATAATAAATAACTGTTGTCACTGACTACTTAGCTGTAAAGAAAACCACCCTACTTCCATTCACCAAGTTACACGTGAAGTTTGATTTCTGTCTGTTTAGAAAATAAAACATTGTTTTAGGCCAACTCAGACTTAAGGATTTGACTGTTTTGATGTTTAGCTGTTTTTGCTGCAGTTGTCAATATATTTTGTCATCTCATTCTAATATTTACTAATTACGTTTCTAGTGTTATACTAGTTACATTTTATTTATCTTTTGCTGTATTTGCATTTGTATCCTTTTTTTATTTATGCTTTTCATTATTTTTTTAATATTTTTATAAGCATTTTCCAAATTTCCCTGCAAGGATCCTTTGATATAATCAAGTTTCACTTGATGTAAATATGAGTTATATGTCAGTGTTCAGTCTAAATGTGTTATAAATGTTAGTCAGGGCTAGTCAGTCTAATCTGTTCTTTGCAATTGGCGATCATTTTGATGACGTGGATGAGTGATTCCTTTCACTGGTTATTGCAAACCGGTTTGGTGATCCGACAAGCTAGTGCGCACCCTTTGTTGTGAAAGGCCTATTGTCTTCCACTAGGGGGTACCACCACAACACAAATCACTGTTAAATTGCTTCGCCCCTGACAGGTGGAATGCATTTGAGGAGAGATGATGAAGGTGGTATTTAAGGAAACTGCTGTGTAAACACTTAAGTCCATAATAGGCAACAAATAGTTCCCTTAAGGCCCTATAATAGGTGGAGGAAAAAGTAAGCAGAAACAGTGTAGGAACTCTAACTCGTTATTTCTTTCTGTACTTTATCACACCACTCATAGGGTCCTTGGCGGGTGAATTGCTGTCATAATCATTGCCATTCCTAACACTGTAAACTGAGCCATGAAAAGAACAATGACTGGAAAATAAAATTCAAGACTTTGTACATGCTGGCTGAGGGAAGTCTACTATTTCTGAACACGAACAAATGTTTCCAATATCAGAGAGTATAAACCCAAGACTTAAATATGTGATATCATGCATGTTTACTTCCCAGCAGGCTTCAATTGGCACTGAATAAGAAGCTGCACTATGTGGCACAAGGGTACAAAAGGGCATTTAAGAGCTGCATGGGAGAACTTATGAAAACTTAAAAAAGATCTTGCATTTTTAGGCTAACAAAATAAATCTCAGTGAACTTAGGTTATGTAACTTACTTGTATGTAGTTAATTCTCAGTAGAGATCGACCCGTCTGAATGACGTAACTGAAAATAAAAAAACCTCTCTGACCTTTAAACGATAGCCATGCCACTCCCTGTACACACAACAGAAAATGTCCCTCGACAACTATTCTCAATATTCTAGTCAACAATAATGAATTGTTTTTATTGAAATGTCCATCAACTCCTCTACTAGGCAAAGTATGTGCATCATGCTGCACCAATAAGACCCCCATGTGGAGAGATGCTGAGGATAGCACGCCCCTGTGTAACGCTTGTGGAATAAGGTAGTATTGATGTAGTTTCGTGTGTGTGTGTGTGTGTGTATGTATGTATGTATGTATGTATATATGCATGTTATTTGATTTTTGCTGATACCCGATATGCCAATTGCCGATACCATTATATGCACATATTTTTTTCCACCTAATTACAGAGGACATCGGGTCTCTCCTGTAGTGGACTGAACTGACCATGAAATCTGCACAGGCATCGTGCTGCTAATCTCTTATGTTTACACAACTGGTCTATCCCCCCCCCCCCCACGTATGGCTACGCAGCCCTCCAGCAGACGAGTACAATTTGTTAAAAACGTGATTAAAATAAATACCTCATAGTACCAGAGGCAATGCGACGCAGCAATGCAACCTTGTAGGGTATTTTTTTCATTACACATTAAAATACTAAATTAATCAAATCGATGTGTAGCCATGATCCTGTACTTAAAATGATCTGGTTAATCAATTCAGTACCAGTTAAAGCATTTGCCACTTTCCCATTTTCCAAAGTAGCCTACTTCAAGTCTCCTCAGAAAACACGGCTGGCACGCTAACCACACGCAACACAGACACAGTTGGTGTACCAGATGAAAAACGCTGCGCCCGCCTATGTGACGCTCTGCATCCTTGCCTGGTCAGCGGTTCACATCACGTGCGCATAATTAAAGCGTCGTCTTATCGGTCTGTCATATCGGCATTTCTGGCTGATGGCGACATTTCATTTTAAAGCCTTTCTCGGCCGATACTGATGACATGCCGATATCATCGTGCATCCCTATTTTCTTCCCCCCATACCATTCCTTTGGTAAGAAAAAAAGTCAAATCATAGTTGTGAACACAAAATAAACCAACGACAAGTACAGAGAAGTGATCCAGTCACACTGTTTTTCTATATGTTGACACAAAATATGTTCATCTGAGGAATTATCCATAAACAGTTGGGAAGATTTGAAAACTGTTTTTACTGCTCCATAGATATAAGGGTATCTACAGTAAAATATGTTACTAAAATAAGAGCGTAACCATGTTATGCACATTAGAATACATTCTACAGATTTTTCTGTAAATTGTTGCAGTCTCAGACTCTTCCCTTGTATTCCTAAAAACATAAAAAATGCATAATCGGCATTTCAGAGGCATAAAGGGTGATTGTGAATAGGAGAATGGATTCATTTCATTTTATAAATCAATGTTTTTTACTGTGTGTATAGTGCCCTTGGTTTGTGTTGCATAGCCAGTCTGTTGTCAGGAATAACAGACGGTGTAGATGTAGTGGAGTGGGTCTGTGTGGAGCTCCAACTCAGTTCTTCAGCTCTGAGAAGTGTCAAACTTACGAGCCGTTTCTCGCCGTGTTAAATTTTTCAAACAATCAATATGTTGAATATGAGGCTTTGGCAAGCGACATTTTCTATAAACTGAAAGCAGCATTAAATGTGATGGATAACATGTTTGTGTTTTCTTTTTGAAGGTATAAAAAGTACCGAGTGCGTTGCATGAAGTGCTGGTACATCCCGAAGAAAAATGGCACCTCCAACTTGTGCTGCCTCAAGTGTGGAAACTTCGGGAGGCTGAGCTCCGCATATTGCTAATACACAGCCCTGTAAGGGAGAGAGATGCACTTACACATGGCTGACTGAACCCTGCAAGTATAGGCTCTACAAATACACATAGTTTCAAGGCTGAACTTTCTGTTTACTGCAGTTATTGGTGCTGTATAATTCACCTATCCCACTACAGATTCTTAAAAATACAACCTGGAGACTCGTCCCATGCATACTTTAGAGAACTGCAGAATAGCTTAAACAATTCCCAATACACCTTGAATTACCTCCGACAATCCCATGGTGTCCCTCTTTGCTCTGTATCCGTTTCTGTGGTGCCGCGTTGTCCTGCCTTCATTGCTGGGCTTGAAGACTGAGTCGGTCTTTCAATATTATCTTAAAGCCTTTTTTTTTTTGTTAAAACGGTGATCTTCATTGCACTGTTACATTTAACAAACTGCATGTCGTCGTTGGGTCAAAACAAGCTGTTATAGATTTCAGTTTGGCCTCTTACTGAAATGATTCTATGTTAAAATATTTTGAGTATTTTGCACACACTGTCAAGCTCGTTTTTCTGTTATTAGCTATGGACAAATGGAGAGCATTTGGATGTAATGTGTGGTCTGTAGTAGTGTTGGTTCGCAACAACTTGTTGTGCAGGAAACAAAAGTATGACGCGGAAAAATACTTTGTGTTAATTAGCTTTCCTGCACATTGCTACAAAGTGTTGCCCCTGTATCATGGTCCAGATGGTAGCAGTAGGAGTTATTTATGGACGGGACCGACATCGGCAACCTTGACTATACTTGCCAGTTTTTGTTTACTATTTACCCCCCCTCCAAAAAAAAAAGTTATTTCATGTAACTTTGACCACAAGATTTGTCCATTGTTAATCCACAACAGAAACTATCTGCACAAATTGAGATTTATAGTTTATTAAAAACACTAAGAGTTATAGTGTTTGTAAGTGCACATTTGTGTCATTATTGAACACCTTACTATTGGTTTTTGTTTATCATTTTGCACTTAATGATTTTGCTGGCTGAACATATGCCCTGATAAAGGGCCGCTTTATCTAAATAAACACACAAAAAAAATCTTGACAATTTGTCTGAGTCTCTTTCGATCTACATTGAAATTCTTGAAGCGTTATTGAGGAGACGTGCACCCTCGTTTTCCTCCATCCGTTACCCAAACCTCGTTATCCTGCTCGCAGGGTCGCGGGGATGCTGGAGATGCCTATCCCAGCAGGCATTGGGCGGCACGCGGGGAGACAGCCTGGACAAGCCGCCAGGACGTCACACAGGGCCTAGAAATAACGATTCTGGGCGTTTATCTGTGGTGTGCGCGCGCACGCTTGTATGACGCAAACTTAAGTTCATATCTTGAGCTTGCTTCACTTAAGTTGATGGTGTCTTTATAGGGGATCATTTAATATGCCGTGTCGACAATTATTTTTATTACCCGGTTTTAAAGGCCAACAAAGGTGTAGCTACACGTTTTTAAATAACTGCTCGACAGTGTCATACTGTGTTGGGTCTCATTAATGAGCAAGGCTTTTCTTGCCTCTTACAAAGGCCGACGTTTTGAACTAGTCTTTGGATAATAACCCCCCCCCCCCCGGATAGCAAAGAAAAGTAGGTTATATAATTTTCATGCAAGCTTATCGTGTATTCCGCATAAACGGAGACAGTAGGTTCAAATAAATTTGGAAGTTGATCTTGTAAAAAAAAAAAGCCTGTTGGAATAATGGTATCCATATGTTTTGGGTTATTTTTCTTCTTCTGTCTTCCTCAATAGGATAAACTTTGCTGGTGTAACAGTGTTATACACTATCAGTAACGTGCGGTGAGCTCGCGCCTGGGTAGTGACCTATCAATGTGGCATATGTCTACATTCAAGCCCATGTTACGCATGGATAGATAGAATATAGTCTACATCAGTTAGGCGATAAATAAAAACACATGCCTACTGCAAAGTCAGTCAGACGTGGAGCTAAAGCACAATCGGACCTAATCAATGGACACATCTAGTTTACACTATGTTCACACATCGTAGACGTTACACAACATAATAAATGCCTTTGTGTCAGAGAGAGAGAGAGAGTGGTGTCAGAGCACTTATAAGTAGAAAAGCTCATACACTCTCCCACAAAATGCGCAAAAGCACACCGATAACACACACACACACACACACACACACACACACACACACACACACACACACACACACAGTGAGGGTCTGGTGACGCTGCACCAGCATGTAGAAAAAAAGAGGGGGGAAAAAAGAAATATGTCAGCGCACAATAGCCAATAAAATTGTTTAAAATGTATTTTACCCTTCGGCTGGGTAAGATCCTGCAGGTCGGTTGTCGGTTTCCCATTAGCGACCACAGCTCTTCTTTCTTCTTCATAAGACAATGCTGAAGCTCTTTGTAAGAAATGACCACGCTAGCTGCTAGCCTAGCGGAAGGGCGCCCCCGAGGAGTGGACGTCACGTGACACAGAGGAGCCGAGGCAGGGTCGGTCCTTGCATCGTGGTCGTTTACCACTGTGTGAGAACCAAATACGCATGCGCAAATCTATGAAACCGTTGGCCTTCGCACCAACGCTGCGTAGCCTTAAACGTCCTACATCCAGGAACGGTCGTTTTTAAGAGCAAGCTGTGGCAAAAGGAGCATACGTTACTTTTAAAACAACTTCTACGTCCTTCGGATGAGACGTCAAACCGAGGTCCTGACTCACTGTGGTCACTAAAGAACGCATGGCACTTATCGCAAAGAGTAGGTAGGGGTCCCCCGGGCTCCTGGCAAAGTTCCCAACCTGGCTCCCGCCATCTGGCCACCTAATCATCCCTCTGTGTTATTGGCTCAACGATTCCCCACTCCACCGCAGGCTGATGTGTGGTGAGCGTTCTGGAGCAAAATGGCTGCCGTGCATCACCCAGGTAGGTGCTACGCATTGGTGGGGGTTGAGGGGAGTTTCCGCCCTTCACTGTGAAGCACTTTGGGCGTCTAGAGTAAGTGCTATGTCACCTCCGGCTTGGTCGGGCGTCCTACAGACACAATTAACCGTGTCTGCGGGTGGGAAGCCGGATGTGGGTATATGTTCTGGTCGCTGCAGTAGCGCCTCCTCTGGTCTGTCGGAGCGCCTGTTCACGGCGGAGGGGCAACTGGGGGGGGGGGGGGGTAGCGTGATCCTCCCACGCGCTACGTCCCCCTGGCGAAACTCCTCACTGTCAGGTGAAAAGAAGCGGCTGGCGACTCCACGTGTATCGGGGAGACATTGTGGTAGTCTGCAGTCCTCCCCGTATTGGCAGAGGGGGTGGAGCAACGACCGGGACGGCTCGAAAGAGTGGGGTAATTGGCGGTATACAATTGAAGAGGGGAAAACAAAGGGGGGGGCACCCCAAAAAAAGCGCTATGTAAATGTAATCCATTATTGTTATTATTCTGACTAGTTTTATATATGTAATCCTGAGACAAATAATGAAATGAAAAGAAACACATTCATAAAATTATGAATATGAAGAAATGATAAATTAATGCAACGATCACGTAATCTCGACGTTTCTTTTCAGCGTTGGCGAGGCTCTGCCTCCCCTGCCCGCACATCACTGGTCTAACTCTAATAGGCTGCTCCGAGTCATGTGTTTTGCTTAAACGCGCCTCATTCTGGTAGACCTGTATCGGCAAATTGTTTTGATTTAGGTCGAGATAAAGTGTTTGCAGACGGAGGAGGGTGTATTTCGAGGGAGCAGGGTGGTGGGAGGACGAAAAAGTGAAAAGACAAATGTTGGATGCCTTTCCTCTTTTCTTTTTTTTCTTTTTTTTTGTGAATGAAAAGCGAGAAGGAGAATCTACGTGTCCGTCCTGGAGAGGCGCTAAACTCGCCTATTGGCGCAGGTGCCACCGGACCGTAGAGGAGAATGATGACCTTTAACAGGGAACTCGCGGAGAAAAACGTCACTGATATGAAGGAAGACCGTGACAGGGATGACAGGCACGAGGACCATTTGCTCCTGGACAAGGCCGGCGGTGGCCTGGAGCGAAGCGCTGCCTCCTTCAGTCCTCGGCCGCCCGAGGAAGCGGACCCCGCCGGCGCGGCGAGGAGCGCCACTTCGCTCAAGCCCCCCTACTCCTACATCGCTCTGATCACCATGGCCATCCTGCAAAGCCCCAAAAAGCGACTCACGCTCAGCGAAATCTGCGATTTCATCAGCCAGCGGTTCGCCTATTACCGGGAAAAGTTCCCCGCCTGGCAAAACTCCATTCGCCACAACTTGTCCCTGAATGACTGCTTTGTTAAAATGCCCCGGGAGCCCGGGAATCCGGGGAAGGGGAATTACTGGACCCTCGATCCGATGTCGGCCAACATGTTTGAGAACGGGAGCTTTCTCCGGCGGAGAAAGCGATTCAAACGGCAGCATTTCCACATGGCGGACGTGGAGAAGAGCGGCTTTCCCCTGCACGGAGCGCGCGTCCGCTTCTTCCCCAGCTCAGACCTGCACTGCGACCCGGACGCCGACTGCCGCCTGACTCTGCCCGCCGGCCACCCCGGGATTATCCCCGCTCTCTCCTCGCTGCTCTCCAGGACCTGGACCGTCGCTCAGAGGAATTTCCCGGCCCCCCAGACTCTGGCTTTTGATCATTTCGATCCGGCACACTTCACCACTTTCTCCTCCCGTGGCCCCAACTCCTGTTTCATGGCGCCCGGCTCTCTGGACGCGGTGGTGTACCCCCATCAGCGCGCCGTGGAGCCGGATCTCTACAGACTGACTCCGGTGCCCCCCGGCCAACCTTTCCAACACATCGGTAATTAATTAGCCCGGTCCGACGGTGTTTTTCCACTTGTTTCACCCCCCTTTATAATATTTGCAACCGGGCCAACCGATCAATTAGCTGCCTAGTTTACATAGAAAACTGAAGAATTAGAATTTAATTTAAAAAAAAAAAAAAAACAAGAAAACTTGTGAGTGAACTTCTGGAAGATATTTAATAAAAGTATTGTTTTATTCTGACGTGTCTCAGCGAGTTCAATTAAGACTTCGGATATTTAAATCATCTAAATTATTTAAATGAGGTGTTTTATTACTGTTGAATACCAGTTAATTGGTTTTAATTAATGGCAAACTGATTTTACTTTCACAATTAAAAAAATCAAAAACAAAAAATCAATCGAACAAAAAAACAAAACCAAAACTAAACACCGATATAGTCCTTGATATTGAACAGGGCCGGATCATTTCTCACTTGACACATTAACTTAACGTTATTAAGGTCATGATTTTACACATAACTATATATTACATAACGATATAAATAATATCTCTCTAACGAATAGTGGTGGCATGCTTTTATTTTAAAAAGCGTTATGGCACAGGGCAAAGAGACTTCATTTCTAAGGGCAACTGTGGGAAATAGGACTCTTCTTCTATCAGCAGCTCAAGTGAACGATCGTTAGATCCATTTGCTGGTCTATCGCAGGCCTGCCAGGACAACACTGCAGCTGGGTGGCTGGGAAAGGAAACGGCAAACCATAAAGTCCCGACACACGTTTATTTCATAATGCTGCGGTTGATCAGCTGTTTTCATTCGAATGGAGACGTGAAGACAAGAGCTGACTGTGTGTGTGTGTGTGTGTGTGTGTGTGTGTGTGTGTGTGTGTGCGTGTGTGCGCGTGCGCATATTATCACACCTGAGCGGAGGTGTTTTCCAGTGAAAATAGGCCCTGCATACTGTACTATGACATGCCAGGGTTGCCGTATAGCACCATGCACAAACGATGCTGGTTATCTTACGGGCTTTGAACTTCGTCTGTCATGAATTTGATTTTTTTGTTTTATTATTGGTGATTTGTGATCTAATGGACTGTGTGTTGTTCGGGTTGTCTTCACTTGGGAAAAGGGTGTGCAGAAGGATGTAGTAGGCAGAACCGTCGCACGCGCTGTGCACGACCGCACAGGGCCTCGCGCCTCTAGGGCCTCGTGCCTAGCCATAGAAATGGGAGCGAGAGCAGAACGGACTGTTTGACATAACGGGCTGTTTGCCGTGGTCATTTGAGTAGTTCAAAAGAAAACTGCGATTGTTGTTAGTTGTTACGGTGCCAACACACGTCAGTAAATGCTGGTACTACGCCACTGCTCGTTTGGTCGTTACTGAAAACCCTCACTTCAGTGAGTCCGCGACTTGCTGCAATCAGGGAGTGAACTTTAAAAAAAAAAGAAGAAGAAAAAAGAAAAAGAGTCCTCGATTTGCCGCATGTCGGTTTATACGGAAAGTAGCCCGCTACAACGCTCACTGTTCTTCGCAATGGCGGCGGTTCAAATAAAAATGGCCGCCGCGCTGACCACCCTGCTATCTTGATTTGAATGGGAACGTCCCTTCTACTCACACAATTTCTATGCGCCTGGACTGCAAGCCTTCCCAATTTTTTTTATTATTATTTTAATTGCATCATTTTTATGACTGTTCTTGACCCAACGTGCCTCTTTAAATGAAATTCCTGTGTGTCAAGTTCATTATACAGGTCACATGGAGGGAAAAAAAATCCAACAAATTATTCAGTTTTCCTTTTTTTTCCCCCAGTTTTGATATCGCGTCGCTATGTAACGCGTGCTCCATCCCGCTGCGAGGAAGAAGGAGAAGGGGAAACGGTCTGCGCGAGAGCGCGACCAATTTCCTAAACACGAGGCGGGTGCTGGGGAAAAGGGGGGAGGAAAAAAAACAAACTAAATTTCAGGACGGATTTCACAAGTCATAAGTCATAAGGACAAATTATCGCTGGATAAATTTGTCAACACTTCCGGCGTTGTGGCGGCTGAGCAGGTGTCCAAAGCTGGCGGGTGCACGTGACTGTGCCCGTGGGCTACGTGTGATGAGCGGTCTGACAAAGAACCTGAAATCTGAATGAAATGTAGACTGCAGACCTGAAATATGCAACCGGAACACACCGTCATACTTCAGCATGCCACAAATGAAATGACAGCTGAGCTGACTGGATGATGTAAAGCCAGTAGTTTCACGGCTGACTTTTGCCCTTCTAAAGAGTATCATAGCAAAAAGTCATAGCTGAGACCATGTGCATGACGATGCTGTATTATTCTGTTCGTTAAAAATGTATTGCACCGGGATTGCGCGTGCAGTGCGTGTGACCGTGATCCATGCACGTGCCCCCAGCCCTGCTAGGATCCTGGTATAGTAGGTCACTATCAGGCCACAGGTATTTGGCTGCCCATGAAGCTTTAGGTTAACTTATTATTTTATTTGCTCAATAGTAAAAGAGGAATCTGGCAACAGTGGACCGGATTTTCATTTCTTCTCAGAGCGAATGTGTATGGGAGAGTCGTACTGGCCCCAAATCTGTTAAGCCAGGTTAAACCAAATCCCCCTCCCATAATGATAATAATAATAATAACAGTAGTAGTAATAATAATAATAATAATGCAGGACAGTTGTTCTTGCAGTGTTTCTGCCTTAATACGTAAGGCCGAGATCTGTCAAGAGATGGTAGCATTCTTGCCTGACAGTGTTATAAATGCTCCACTGGAATACATGAAAATGTCAAGAAAAGCGTCTCTATCACATCAGCATTTTGCTGACTGCAAATGCTTCATAGCAGCTCCTCTGCACCACTTGAATAGCATCTTTCCACCTACAGTTCTTCTGGGAGCAGTGTGGTCTCGGCCTGATGACTCGTGTATAATTTTCCATTCAGATAAAACACATGCACGTTTGCACGAAGCGCTTATTCCCTTTTCTTTAAGCCTCCACACATCACTGATGTGGTTCATTGAAATTAACAAATTTAGATGCGTGCTAAAACCCCTGAGTCATACTCCAAGTCAAAAATAAGCTGTAGTGGGTTGAGTAAGTTTGCAAACAGACCTAGATAACGTTGCACTGTATGTGTTCAGATGTTAGCATACGATCCTATTTTTACTGTTAAATGGGTTTTTTTTAGGGAGTTGTTATTTATCCGATGCGAGGGTCTAAGGACAGGGTGTTGCATTGCTGTAAAGACCACCGAGGCAAAGTTGTGATTTGTGATAATGGGCTATACCAATAAAACGGACTTGACTTGACTGTGAGCTCTGTGTCAGGAAATATGATGGAATGTGTGTGGAATGTATGTAAAAAGGGGGACCCCCCATGCCAATCCCTTATACTTTAAGGAAGCAGATGACAGCGACATATAACAGCAAAGCCACCCAAGTAGGGCCACGGGTTCATATTTCAGTCGTGTGTCCTCAGAGAGAGAGGGGGGGGGGAGAAAGCGAGAGACTCTCGGATACCAGAAGAAAAAAAGAGGTAAAGAAATAACAGGGACACAAAGAGTGCATACAGTCTGCTTGAATGTAAATAACATGAGAAGACTTCCACTTGAACTCCAGCTTATTTCCATTGATCCGCTTCGTCCAGTCACTCCCCCTTGTGAATATTCAACAGTTCCCCGAGTTCGATGCCACGAGGTTCTCAAATGTTTCTGATTATCACAGACAAAGGGGCACAACAAATGCAGAAAGTGGAGAAATGACAGAAGCAGCCTCATTTTCTCCGGAGAGCTTTAGCCTTTGCAGTGTGCAGCCACAAAGAAAAGACAGCCAAACACCAGAGACATGATGTAATCCGCTCACCCTTGGTGCATGAAGCCCCTAACCCATCAAACACACTGGGGAACCAGTCTGTGTATTTGTTTGTCAGTATGTGTGTTTCCACGTTTCCATGCATGTCCTTGTTTATCCAAAACATCTCGACCACCACTTTGTTTAACAAGCAACCTATCCGAAATATGTTGAAGAGGAAATATGAAACTGGACCTCAAGAGGAAGGAAAGGCAGATATGAGAAAGTGGACCAAGGTCAAACTAGCAGGACTTTAGTATTACAAAGCCACAGAGCAACTCTTTGATAAAGGAGTATTTGGTTCTACTTGATTTTCTTTCTTTTTTTCTTTTTCTTTTTTTTTTCACTCCCACACAACTTCCTCTGGCGTCGATGCTGGAAAACCTGTGGCTTGTTCCTGGGGTGTTTTCCTGCCCAGCACCACTTGGATATTTAATTTGACTTAACATGGCTGAGAAGAAGGTAAGTATGTGTGTACAAATCCTCCCATTGGGGCAAATGCACTATAAAGTTTATTCACAGGGCATGCATAGACGGACTAATGTAAATCCACTGACTGGAAGGAGTCAGGGAGTGGTCAGCCACCCTGCTGTCTGACTGTCCCGCTCAATAAGGTGGCTCTGAAGACAGACACAGACCAATGCAGTTTAGAGAAGCTAGTTGGATGAACCAAATCCTCACTGTCTGCTTTGGTTCGGCCACCAAACAGGACAGCGATGGACTACAACGCACTGTTAGGTCTGCAGAGAAAATCATTGGTGCCCAACCTGCCCTCCATTCAGGACCTACACACCTCCAGACTCAGGAAACGGGTGGGCAACATTTCTGCAGACCCATCACACCCTGGTCCCAACCTGTTCCAACTCCCCACCCTCTGGCAGGCGCTACAGAGCACTGTACCCCAAAACAACCAGATATAAAAAGTTTCTTTCCGCAGGCTGTCATTCAAATGAACACTTTCAGTAAATCCAACCATTGTGTATATACTGTACATTGTATGTATACCGGTACGCTCTGTCATGTCCATCCACCTCAGGCATGCGTCTAAGTATCCTGCTAATATCTATTTCAGCATCTCTGATATATCCTCTGCACCATTGCACCTTATCACCTCTTATTTCACCTGTATAAGTCAATCCTTGTGTATATATCGGAAGATTGTTGTGTTGTAGTGTTATTATTCTGTGTTAAGTACACCGAGAGAGCCAAGAAACTGGAGTCGAATTCCTTGTTTATGCAAACCTATATGGCCTATAAACACGATTCTGAACCTTTTTCTCCCTTTCAAATAGATGATGCATTGCATCTTCCCATTTCATTACTGATATGCAAAGCTGACATCTGCTTAACAGTAATCACTATGCATGCTCAGACCTCTTCACAATGAAAGCTGTGGGGCTTTAACAGCTGGTTTTCAACACGTTTTCTGCAATATATATATATATATATATATATATATATATATATATATATATATATATATATATATATATATATACTACACTTAAAATGACAATACTAACTGATTCATCCAATCTGAACCGCTTACCCTGCTCTCAGGGTCGCGGGGATGCTGGAGCCTATCCCAGCAGCTATTGGGCGGCAAGCAGGGAGATACCCTGGACAGGCTGCCAGGCCATCACACAGGGCCAACATACACATACATACACACACACACACACACACACACACACACACACACACACACACACACACACACACACACACACACACACACACACACACACACACATTCATACCTAGGGGCAATTTAGTGTGGCCAATTCACCTGACCTACATGTCTTTGGACTGTGGGAGGAAACCCACGCAGACATGGGGAAAACATGCAAGGTCCACACAGAGGACGACCCGGGACGACCCCCCAAGGTTGGGCTACCCCAGGGCTCGAACCCAGGACCTTCATGCTGTGAGGTGACCGCGCTAACCACTGCGCCACCATGCTGCTACTAACTGATCATTATGATGTTTTAAAGGATTTGGGTTCTTATTCAGAATTGAGCTCTGAAGTTTTATTTACCTAATGACTCAAACATCATCAAATAATTACTGATACATTTTCGCCACCTTGGGGCGAAATAACCAGGCTTGGGGAGTAATATAATACAGTAATGGGTGTTACAAGAAAAAATGTAACCGTGTTCCAGTACAGTAATAGAAAAAGCAGTGCCAATAAAGCACTTAACTGAGTCATTATGGCGCTACATGTGTGTTTTCTGGAGGCATTACTCTGACAGGTCTACTTACTGTAGGCAGGTGTCTAGCCTACTGGATATTTCCATTTACATGAACCTTTCAAGCCTGCCACAAGCTGAACTAACACCTCATTTTGTGTGCATCCATAGAGTCAGGGAAATTGCTATCCATTAAAAATAAAAGCAACTTTTTCCATTGAGGTGGGGGGTCATGGGGCCTGGGTATGTGGTGGTGGTGGGAGCCGAGATGGGATAGGGTTTAGTGTCCCTTATAATAATAATCATTACATTTATATACCACTTTTCAAGCCACCCAAAGCACTTCACGTCGAATGGGGGTAACTCACTTGAACCACCACCAATGTGTAGCACCCACCTGGGTGATGCACGGCAGCCATTTTGCACCAGAACGCTCACCAGACATCAGCTTGAGGTGGAGAGGGAGGACTCATTGAGCCAATTACATGGCGCGGGGGGGGGTAGACTAGGTGGCCAGATGGAGGAGCCAGATTGGGAATTTTGCCAGGACACCAAGGAAACCCCTACTCTTTGTGATAAGTGCCATGGGATCTTTAATGACCACAGTGAGTCAGGACCTCGATTTAACATCTCATCCGAAGGACAACATAAACTATACTTTAATTTCCACAGGCCTACTGCCTGCATTTACTTTATGATGTTCTTGTTGACGGTTCATTATGTGGACACTTGATTCCTTCTTCTTCTTTTAGCTTGTTCCCTGTTTTTCAGGGGTCGCCACAACGGACTTGTTAATTAAAAAAGAAAGAAAAAAACCCACTGTGGATACTCTTAATTCACGTAGCAGGCCTAAAAAGAGAGGGTGGGTGTGGGTGCCTTTAATCTAACATGTAATCTAAAACAGCATTTTCTGTTTGCCTTTTTGCTCCATGTTTTCATGCATAAGAGTTTGGTCTCCCCGTTGGCCTTTCTAAGGTTACACTGTTTTGTTTTCTTACAAAATGCTCTTAAGTAAAAGTCATGCTATTGACATCTTTTTTTTCTTTTTCATATTTGTCATTGAGGTAATCCAAAAGTAACCGAAAGTAGCCAGATTACATTACTTTAATATTGTGATACCTAGAGTAAGTTACCGAATACATTTTTCAACAGGTAATTTGTAATTGTAATGGAATAGATTTATAAAGTAACCCCCCCTCCCAACTCTGATTATAACATAAGAAACATGAATGATACCTTTACCTGTGAGTTCATAAGGCCTCAGTGCCACCCTACCGCCTAATATTTACCACTTCAACTCGTAGTCAAAGGTGTAACACTGTGTTTGCCAAAGTGTGCTGGCACAGTGACTTGGCTGTGCTCATGTCAATACAGTTTCCACAACTGGGAATTGCGCATTACTATATATTACTATGGTCAATGGCTGGTCTTGTGTTTTTTTGGTTTTTTTTTGTTTTTTGAGGCTACATCATCGAATAAGGCAGGAATAGGCATTAGCAGAATGAATGTGGGCCTAACTGACTTCTTTACCAAACAATAATCGATTAGTGCACCCATCATTGTGCCGATGGCAGCCAACAAGGCTGAGCCTGCTCAGGCTCTGGGATATTTTTCAGACGTTCTCATAGAAAAAAGTTGTAAATGAAACAACATTTGACATCATCTGGATATTTTTAAATGATGACATTAAAACAAATTCTTGTTTAGAAACATTTTCATGGGGCGTCCGAGTAGCGTAGCGGTCTATTCCGTTGCCTACCAACATGGGGATCACTGGTTCCAATCCCCGTGTTACCTCCAGCTTGGTGGGGTGTCCCTACAGACACAATTGGCTGTGTCTGCAGGTGGGAAGCCAGATGTGGGTATTTGTCCTAGTCACTGCAGTAGTGCCTCTTCTGGTTGGTCGGGGCGCCATTCGGGGGGGAGGGGGACTGGGGGGAATAGTGTGATCCTCGCACATGCTACGTACCCCTGGCGAAACTCCTCACTGTCAGGTGAAAAGAAGCGGCTGGTGACTCCACATGTATCGCAGGAGACATGTGGTAGTCTGCAGCCCTCCCCAAATCAGCAGAGGGGGTGGAACAGCAACCGGGACAGCTCGGAGAGTGGGGTGATTGGCCAGGTACAATTGGGGAGAAAAGGGGGGGGATCCAAAAAACAAAAACAAAAAACACAATTTTCATGAGATGAATCCCTGAATTAAGGACCTCGGGTTTGAAATTCAAGGATTATGGGTTAGAAATGTGTAATGCAAATGGCCCTTAAAGCCTTTCAGTATACATAATTCATTTTGTTTTCTGAGAAATTACCACACAGTCTGTCACTATGAGGCCTTTCACATTCCCTCAAGACTCTTCACTAAACAAAAAGTTCTGATCTGAAAACCAGCTGCATTTTGCTATGTTTAAGTACATCTGAGAGAGTTGATATAAAGCAGCCATATTGTTACCTTCAGAGAGCCAAACCACACCATTAATTACCAGTGATAGGTTAATAATTCAGTCTTTATTTATCATTAACCCACCTGACTGAAAATTGTCTACTTGGTGTTTGCTTTTGCTTTGTTTGTGTCCGCTCTGTCTTTGTGAGTCTGCTGTGGGTCTGCGGTGTGTAGGATGGTGGTGCGTTTGTGGTGATGGGGGTGATGTTTCACGTGCTCCTGCAGGTGGTATCCCAGTCTCAGCTCATTCTCATGGCAGGCCTGCAGAGTTTTGACTTGCCTTGCGCTTTGCAATGTTTCTTTGTCATTAAGTGTGGTCATCAAGTGTTTTCATTGTGCATTTTATGTCTAAATCTGTTTGCCAATTTTCCTGCTTCTACCTTGCCCACTGAGCACCTGTTGCACATCTGTCGGCCCTGGGAGAGGGATCCCTCCTTTCATCGCTTTTCTTGAGGTTTCTCCTATTTTTTTCTATAAAGGTTGTTCTTTGGAGCTTTTCCTCGTCTGAATCGAGGATCTAAGCATGGCGGTTTCCGGTTTCTACTGTACCTGTTTTCACGGTGGGCATGCAGGGTCCTTAGAGACTAGCTGTGTGGTGAGGGCTGTGTAACTAAACTTGACACTTATTAATAGTGTTGGGTTGTGAGAAGTAAAAATCTTCCTGCTCTCAGGGTCGCGGGGATGCCACAGCCTATCCCAGCAGTCATTGGGAGGCAGGCGGGGAGACACCCTGGACAGGCCGCCAGGCCATCACAGGGCTCTCTAAGTGCTTTCCGCCACCATATCATTTCATTTCTTATGTCGGCAACACCGACTGATCCACTGTCATTTGAACAGGCTAGATCCTTTGAATGCTACATGTTAATACAACCAAGTTCTTTGGCAAAACCTCTCCCTTGGTACTGTCACATCTAATTAGTGTGAAGGCTTCTGCAGAGCTTGAAAACATCCGGTTTTACACCGACCTGGACTTCTGGGAGGCAGATGCTGACTGGACTTTCTCAAGTTCCGCGAGGAAAAACAAGAAGAGAACGGGAAAAGGATCTGCAGCTGGAGAGCCCACAGAACACAGGCGGCGCTATTAAGAGGCTAGCAGAAAATTATCACCGAAAAAAAATGTGACCTTCAACAAAATCATGTTTTTATTGGGCAGTAAGTACTGATAAACATTAACACTCACTACTACTAGCCTTACTTATATCACGGGAAGACGCAGGATGGAGGTCCAGAAGCTGGGACATTATCATTATTATTTCAAAATTCATAAATATTGTTTCTTGAACGTTCTTGTTATGGATTTTATTTCTGCTTGTTCTATTTCAATACCAACCAATGTACACTATCCAAGTGTACAATAACATGCACTTACACTCGCATAGCTGTTCATTTCATTTCGTACCTGGTGTACTGTTAGATAGTTGTAATAGCCTAGTCACTGAGGTGGAAAAAGCTATGACTATTTTCATTTTCACCTCGCAATGAATTATGTCTATAATGTGTTGGTAAAATAACAAGCACGAAACCGTCCAGACCCACGGCACACCTGGTGAGAGTTGCAAGCGCGTCCCGATAAAGGTGCCTCAGGTTATCCATAAATGAGTGAGTGAGTGAGCAGGAGAGTTAGAGTGATTGAGTGAGTTAGAGGGAGAGTGAGTGAGTGTGGGTGAGTGAGCAAATGAGCAAGCGAGAGCGAGTAAGTGAGTGAGTGCGCAAATGAGAGAGCGAGATTGATTGAGTGAGTGAGTGAGTGAGGAAGAGTGAGTGAGGAAGAGTGAGTGAGTGAGTGGGTGAAAGTGATTGAATGAGGAGTGACAGAGTGAGTGAGTGAGTGAGTGAGTGAGTGAGTGAGTGAGTGAGTGAGTGAGTGAGTGAGAGCGAGCGAGTGAGACTGGGTGAGTGAGTGAGAGTAAGTGTGATTGAATGAGGGGTGAGTGAGGAAAAGAGTAATTGAGTGAGAGAGAGTGAGTGAGCAAGTGAGCGAGTGAAAGTGAGTGAGTGAGTGAGTGAGCAAGCGAGTGAGTGAGTGAGTGGGTGAAAGTGATTGAATGAGGAGTGACTGAACGAGAGAGTGACTGAGTGAGTGAGTGAGTGAGGGCGAGCGAGTGAGACAGTGAGTGAGTGAGAGTAAGTGTGATTGAATGAGGAGTGTGAGCAAAAGAGTAATTGAATGACTGAGTGAGAGAGAGAGTGATTGAGTAAGTCAGCAAGCGAGTGAGTGAGCAAGCGAGTGAGTGAGCAAGTGAGCCAGCGAGAGTGAGTGAGTGAGAGAGTGACAGTGAGTGAGAGTAAGTGTGATTGATTGAGTGAGTGAGTAAGCGGGAGTGGTTGAGTGAGTGAGTGAGAGTGATTGATTGAGAATGAGAGTGATTGAGTGAGTGAAATAACAGAATAACAACAGAATACCTGAATACCTTTACCTGTCTCTCTGCTCTTACCCACCGCCATCGAGTGAGAGAGAGTGAGTGAGTGACCACAATTTCTGCTGCATAGCCCACAGCAGCAGTCACGCGGCGCCATGGGCGGGGGGGGGTTATAATAAGTACAAGTTTGAGATCCTCTGTCCACCAGCTGCAGATTATAGGTACACGCAAACACCCGTTTCATTCTGAGATGTGTGACTGTGATCCTCTTAAACAACAAAACAAACATCTCTGACTGGTAAAGGTAAAGTCACCTCAGGATAAATGAATGTTAACCTGTATGAAGAATGAACGGAATTATTCTGCTGTGCCATCCCAGTTTGATGACACCAGCCATAATAACATATAGGCCTAATAGGAAATTTGATTGTAATTTTGAATCAAATGCTCACAGTTCTAATAAATATATTAAGATCCACTGAGTCGTATTTTAGCAAGATGAGAACCTTCTTATTTGTAAGTGCCAGTCTTGCTGATGGGTTAAGCTAATTTTCTTTTATGAAAATCCTAGGAAATTTAGCTTCCCCATACCTGATGCCCTATTGCCGCCTATGCCACAGGTACTCTGTCTTCTCCAGTAAGAGAGAGGGTGGTAGCTTCCATAGTTATGGGACGAAGGCCAGCCGTTGACCCTCCAAAGTGATATCCATGACAAACCTCAGGGGTCGCTGTTTGTAGGCCAGTCACTTCAGCTGAGGAGAGATGAATGCAGGCATGACTGCTACAATGAGTGGGTACCCCATAGGTTATATCACCACCACAGCTAGCTCCTCCAGTCCAGATCTCATATGAGGAGTCTGAGACCGGCCCCAACCCCAGAGGCACCAGTAGAAAATGTTTGAATGGGAGTGGCCAAATAAGGGCCAGTGATTTTTTTTTTGGAAGGTGGCAGTCAAATTGTTATTGAAATTATTTTCTTTATAGTTATAATTATTTTAAAATTGCAGCTTTTATAGTTGCACAATCAAGAGGATGATGAGACATAATTTTGTAAATGCAAATGATTGTTTGGGCTGTAATACAATAAGAAACCTGTCGGCAGTCTTAGAGAATTGAAAATATTGTGCTCAAGCGATCTTTGCATCATTCCTTGTTACTGAACAGTATTTATGGTTTTGTAAACATCTCTGTGGTGGAATAATGAAATATCTTGACCTTGCTAGTTCTGTTGTATGAATTGCAGGAATGCCGATTGAAGACCGCAATGGTTATCATGAAGTGTTCATTGTCATGTGACCTGACCACTAACAAAAAAATCTGCACCTATTTTTTGTTACTTTAATTTGCGAGGAGGAAACGGGGGGGGGGGCAAGTATTTATTGAGGGTAGCCTTGGCCACCCCTTACATCTGCCCTTGTCCAACCCCCCCCCCTTTTCTCCCCAATTGTACTTGGCCAATTGTACTTGGCCAGAGTTGCAGACTACCACATGCCTCCTCCAATACATGTGGAGTCGCCAGCCGCTTCTTTTCACCTGACAGTGAGGAGTTTCGCCAAGCATGTGGGAGGATCCTGTTATTCAGCCCCGGCTCCAGGGAAAAATTGTTAGAGGGGCATTGTGAATAATAAGGGGGGGGGCATTAACACACATTACAAATCTGACCACCGTCAAAGGCACCCAAACAATAAATATGTCCAGGGTGTCTCCCCTCCTGCCGCCCAATGACTGCTGGACTGCTGGGATAGGCTTCAGCATCCCTGCAACCCTGAGAACAGGATAAGCGGTTTGGATAATGGATGGATGGGTGGACAGAAATATATTATAGACAAATCAAGACTTGCAATCTAATTGGAACAAAACATAGCGACTCGTTCCAAGCTTATGCATCTTAGTACAACCACGTCCCATACAGAAAAGGTAGGCCCTATACCCATCAGTCCACGTCCACTACGGCGAGTGGCAATATTATCTCACGCGCATTCTCGCTTAACTCACTCACAAATAGGGTGGCGTGGCAGCCAGCCACACAACTTTAAATGGGACAGCAGATACCTTCCACAATAATGTTGCTAAACAGAATAGAATATTGAACTCACCGATTAGTAGAGTTGAAGGCAGCGATTCCACTGTGAGTTGAATCTCCGCATGACATCATCTTTCCACTCATTGCGAAATCTTGCTGTCCAGTCAATTTCAAAAGACAACTGTACCAAGTATGCCTTCCGTTCATGCAACATGGTTAGCCTTCTGTCGATAAAGACGTTTTTCAACGCTGAGAACGAGTTTTCACACATGGCGGTTGATGCGTCTTGAATGCCATAACAACACTTGGCATTCAGGGGTGAATCACCGTGTCAGGTTGTGATGGACTTTTTGGTCAAAATGCGACTTTTACCACGGACATACAAATTTTGAAGTGGTCAAATATTACCAGAAACACATAATTGCATGCTAGACCTCGCAATGTGCCATAGTAAATATTTTAATATGCTACATGATTCTAAAATGATAGCACTTCTAACATTAAAAAACAGTGCCCTACCTTGTTATGATGAAAACTTGGAGACTGGAAAGTCAGCCGTTGTGTATGGGCAGGTGGCAATCCTGAGACAGGCATCAATGCAGCATGCTCCAAGTCTATTTCGTGTTTGACATTTAATAGCGTTCATATAACTGAAACCTCGCTCACAGCTGCAGGTGTCTGGGCTTAATGTGAGCAGGAGTATTGCAAGTTTGCTCAGTTCATTGTACTCCTCGCTGTTCCCAAACAGATGGCACCAGAATTTGACATTCAAAATGACGATTTAGAAAAAGGTGAAATTATGGTGACAAGGACTTGATAATCAGCTGTCAAGTTTCCATTCCGCTCCATTATCCAAGCCGCTTATCCCAAGTGGGGTCGCGGGATGCTGGAGCCCATCCCAGCAGTTATTGAGTGGCAGGCGGGGAGACACCCTGGACAGGCCGCCAGGCCATCACAGGGCCGACACGTTCACACCTAGGGACAATTTCAGTACGGCTGATTCACCTGATCTAAATGTCTTTGGACTGTGGGAGGAAACCGGAGCACCCGAAGGAAACCCACGCAGACACGGGGAGAACATGCAAACTCCACACACAGGACGACCCCCAAGGTTGGACTACTCCGGGGTTCAAACCCAGGACCTTCTTGCTGTGAGGTGACCACACTAACCACCGTGCCACCATTCCACTCAATCCGTGCCATCAAGTAAGTTACTTACCCATAAATCACAGTATACAGCAAGCTAAAATGTAAGGATTTCTTTTTTTACAGAAATATCAACCAACCTTTCTCGCCATCGCTGTTGAAACTCAACTGTTAAAAGGAAACAACACAATCAAAATTTAGTATAGTGGTGTGGAGAGGCATCCTGCTTGAGACAGGGATATGACTGGGCAGATGCAATAAAGGTGGAGGAGTTAAGCCTTGCCAAAAGCTTAGCGCTTATTGAATTGGGCAATTCCATCGGGGCAAAGGACAATGTTTGTGAATCCCATAGGTAGTCAGGAGAAGGCAGCAAGACGTATCCAGGCTGTCTGTTAGGCAATGCAAAGTCAATAGATCGATTAAGAAAATCTACGGTACTGAAGGAAAAAGTTCCCCTGAGACGCATCCGGTATGAAGTTGAAACAAATCAGGTTTATTATAAGTGCTATGCAGACAAATTATATCAGGAAGTAAAATGAACTTTTCACATGAACAATAGACATTGCAGATTAATCAACAGTCAAGGAGTCTGGCAGCAGCTCAGCGTAAACAAACAGGGACTAACCATTAAGCTATTAGAAAGGAATATATTAAATGCTGTTTTGTCTAGGAGGGAGAAAAGATGAGGTTTCCAGTGGGCGATGGAGACAATGCAGACTGACCACCGCTCCACCCAGCTACATCTTCACTAAGTTGCTGGAAGCATCAATGAGTCCAAACTGATAGAAAAGACTTCCGCACACTTAGATTTATGCAATATTGACTTTTAGTTGAGTTTTTGGTCTATTAGGCCTTCATCAGAACATCTCCCTCCTCTTCTTCTTTTGGCTTGTTCCCTGTTTTTCAGGGGTCGCCACAGCCACAGCAGATTTTATAGTTTCCACTGGTACCCTGTGAGGGCACAGCACCAATGGTGGCCTCGACTGATCCGGTATGGTCTTGTCAACCTGCACACTGCTTTGGCAGAATTTTATGTCGGATGCCCTTCCTAACACAACCACTAACCCTATGGATGGGGGCACTGGATGCCATCCCAGCATTCATGGACTTGCACCCACCCATACCTGTCGCCTTCGACCTTCATCAGAACATACATCAGTATGTTTGGGCAGAATTATTTTAGGACAGCAAAGCTTGGGTAAGGACTAGCAAGACAGATGTGAACAACTGATATTTCAACGCTGATATCCAACTTCAAGGCTCGATTTAGCGTTATAGCCAGACGAGCAGATTTAGATTTCATTGTATCAGTGGAGAACCTGAGTATATTTACCTTTGTTGCTAACTGATGATCCATCAGTTACAATTACATTTTATCCATAAAAGATACCACAAAAGACTTGCTTACAAGCAGCATTTCACATGCAAGCTGATTAGGGAGGGACATACTTTGGCAGTCATTGAAACAGTCGCTGTGACATCAACTAAAAACCACAGATTTTTCATGTTCAGTGAAATCCCTGTAGGTAAAGACTACACAGGCAATCCGTTCAAGTTCACTTTGCTCCCCACACTCCATTATACATGCAAATTGACCATCACCAATCAAAGCCAGGTCTGAATAACCACTGGGTCCATTCTGAATGACCCAGGGACAGCTCCATTCACTTGGTTTTAGTGGGGACCGGTTTACATATGTGCCTAAATTGGTCCTACTTGAATTACTGGTTGGGTGGGTGAAGAACAGCCAAGTTTTAGCGTTCTGGGATGGGATACTGTTTGCATTTTCAGATTCACCTTGCGCAGGAAAGGCAATCACACTTCCCTGACAACCTCCCTTTCCTGTTTCAACAAGTTTATCTGCAGAATCTAGAATTCTGAAATCCTCTCCATTGTTCTCACTCACAGCCTCTATTCGACAGCCACCTTCACTGCGGGCATTGCAGTAAACATAGCTCTGCCCTGCATCATCAAAAATCTCTGCCATTTCACATTCTAGTGATATTTTTTTAAGCTTATTGCCAACTTTCCATGTTTCGCCAGAATCTTCACTATACAAACACAGTGCAAATGGGTGTGAACAATTAAATGGCACACAGGGAAAATAAGCATATGCCGGTATAATTAATCTACCACTACTGAGTTGAATACCATGGCCAGGCCCCACAGCAAAAGTCGTCCAGTCCTTGATAACATCATGTAGCTTGTCGGTCAAGTCCTGCACCTCTTCCCAATCTTGGCCATCATTATGGCTCTTGATGTAGCAGAGACGGGTCTTGTTGCAGCCCAAGTACCTCTGGTATTCCTCCGAGACAGTTCCCTTTACGCAGATGAAAAAGAGGAACAGAGTTTTGGTGTTCTTCTCATACACTGGGCAGGGGTTCATTGGACGGTATCCAGATAGTCGTGCCTTTTTCACCTCCTCCAATTCTGACCACTGAAAAAGATAGTATTATTTGTCATTAAGATTTGCATACTGTTTTTTTTTGTGTGGATTTTCTCCCCAATTGTATCCAGCCAATTAGTCTATTCTTCTGAGCTGTCCCAGTTGCTGCTCCACCCCCTCTGCCAATCCAGGGAGGGCTGCGGACTACCACATGCCTCCTCCAATACATGTGGAGTCGCCAGCCACTTCTTTTCACTTGACAGTAAGGAGTTTCGCCACAGGGACGTAGTGCGTGGGAGGGTCATGCTATTCCCCCCAGTTCCCCCTCCCCCCTGAACAGGCACCCCAACCGACCAGAGGAGGCGCTAGTGCAGCGATCAGAACACATACCCACATCCGCCTTCCCACTTGCAGACACGGCCAATTGTGTCTGTAGAGACATCCGACCAAGCCGGAGGTAACAGGGATTCGAACCAGCGATCCCTGTGTGGGTAGGCAACGGAATAGACCGCTACGCTACCCAGACGCCCAGATTATCTGCATACTCTTGATGATTGTTGACAAGTTCTTCAAAAATAGGAAAGCAATGAAAAAAAAAAATCAAATTCCCAGAATAATCACCTCAATATTGACCTTGTTACAGTCATCTTTCTTCAGCGTTCCTCTCTTCATAACCAGCATTTCTGTGCTTTCGTCTGCTGCAGTCGTCCGCCTCTCTGCGAAAGCCAGAAGGGTGTTTTTCTCCATCTGCCAGATAAGAGCAGGAATTCTGAACACTTTTTTAGAGGAAGTGTTGCCCATGGCTGAACTGTTTGCTTTCAGACTAATCTGTCCTCTCTCTTTGAAAAACTTAAAGAAACTTTTACTTTTACAGCACTTGCTCAATAACTGTTACCTGGACTTACGAAAATGCAACCAAAATCATAGCAAGAGAGCTCTGACATATCCCGCCTCTTATACCCCCACACAAGGAACTGTGCGGAGAAATATGACAAGACGGGGGATTTCCAGGGTCAGCCCTGTTGCTGCATTTTCAGACACAACGTGTTTGTTGCTCTCAAATATTGACCGCACAACCAATTGAAAACATGGCTGAGAGCAAATTTAAACAACATTCCAGTCTACCAAAGGAGGGTCAATTTTGAGTAAGAGGGTTGCGCTCCCACTGACTAAGACAGGGCAATTTTGTAACAAAAGCTAGTTTCTGATGCAAGGATTCATGGTCCCTTCTTGGTGACATCAATGGCAAATGTAATAATTAATGTAAAAAGAAGAAAGACGGCTTCAGAGGAGCTGCCTCCAGGGCAGTAGTGGTTGTCCCGGTGGGTGAAAGCCACTATACTAAGCCTACATTTAGGGGAGAAGGGAGAGAGGGAAGAGCTATGGATGAGAGAAAAACGGAGAGCTGTAAAAAGTTTGTTTTCTGTGTGTGTTCCAGGAGCTCTATACAACACTGTTCAGTGTGCTGAAATGCAGCCCATAAATATTATGAGCATCCCCCCTTCCTCTCCTCCTCCTCCTCCTATTTCCCTACTCCATCTCCCTCCTTCTCTGACCAATACCCCTCTCTCCACACACACACACACACACACACACACACACACACACCCAGCTGCTCTGTATCCAGTCCTGCCTCCAGCACTCATAAAACCGGAGCTGACAGGTGCTAGAGACCTAAGCCAGGGATTTAAGAGAGAGAGAGAAAGTCAGAAAGAAAAGGAAAGAGAGAGAGAGCGATGGAGAAAGAGAAGGAGCGAGAAAGAGGCAGTCAATTTACTGGATTATTTTAAAATCAAATGAAGCTGTCATTTTATTGCAAAAGTAAACCATGTTGTACAGATTCCCTAAAATAGCTGAATAAATACAAGATGAATATGAATGAGTCAGCTCAAGTCACCATTGCATAATAGTTGTGCCAATCACTCTCTAAACAAGGACATGTAGTGTAATAGATGTGAAGCACATTTGTTGACTTTTTGTGAACAGAACGATAGTGGATCGTTCCCTTAAGTTTGTATTTGCAAGTAGGTCTAATATTGACTTCACATTGTCAATTCAGTAGCTAACGTAACATTACAACACTTTAGAAGGAACAAGATTGTTTCAACAATTTCTAGTTTTCCATGTATTTATGGCCTGTTTTTCACATGTTTATGTGTAGTGTATTTCTTTGACTGTCCCTTTAACATGACTTTTTTTTTTGCGACACAGTGGCCCAGTGGTTAGCACTGTTGCCTCACAGCAAGAAGGTCCTGGGTTCGAACCCTAGGCCATCCCAGGTCCCTTTCTGTGTGGAGTTTGCATGTTCTCCCCGTGTCTGCGTGGGTTTCCTCCGGGTGTTCCAGTTTCCTCCCACCATCAAAAAGACATGCATGTTAGGGTTAATATTCCTGTCTGTGTCCCTGACCAAGGCAATGGGAAGAAGAACTGACATTGGTCCCCGGGTGCTGCAGCTGCCCACTGCTCCTATACAATAGGATGGGTTAAATGCAGAAGACAAATTTCCTTGTAACTGTCTAATGACAAAATTACAGACACAGACACAGACTTTTCTCTGACAGGCTCTTGCCAGTCATGCCAGTCAAGACATTCTCATCGGCTGACACAATCAGACTTTCCTCAAAGTGGTGGAGGCACTCTGGAACTTAACAACCAACGTCACCCGCATTGGAGGCCAACTCGACCATGTCTCGACTCAGCTCTCCCCTCCACAGCCCGGAGTTCAGTGCAATCCTCCCTGTTCCAGCTCTGCCAGCTCCCCAGCCCAGACAGCCCCAGATTCCCTCACCGGAGCATTACTCTTGAGACCTGGGTACTTGCAGGGCTTTCCTCATGCAGTGCCAACTTGTTTTTTTTTTCAGGTAAGTCTAAAATAGCATATACTTTGGGGATACTTAAAGGCGGTGCTTTAAACTGGGCATCAGTTTATCATTACCACACTTACCACCTCCAGCTTAACATTGGTAAGACCAAGGAGATCGTGGTGGACTACCAACAGAGGTGATAATAATAACAATAATTTTATTTATATAGCACCTTTTTAAATCAATGTTACAAAGTGCTTCACAAAAAAACCCAACAAAACCAGACAAGGCAGGAATAAGAGTAAGATCAAATAAGAGCGAAAATAAAACAGTAAAAATAAAAATAAATATCAAACATTTGTAAAATCTTTCATAAAAAGGAGAGTTTTAAGGCGAGGTTTAAAAGAAGCTAGAGACTTAGTTCGGCTTAGCTCAGCAGGAAGAGAGTTCCATAGTGTGGGGGCTCTAACAGCAAAAGCCCGATCACCCTTTGTAACCAACCGAGACCTGGGAATAACTAGCAGGGCTCCATCTGCAGACCTTAATGGTCAAGGGGGGACATACCAAGTCAATAAATCACAAATGTATAAAGGAGCAATACCATTTAAAGCCTTAAAAGTAAGCAGTAAACTAAAAAAAAAAAGTAAAATCAATTTGAAATATAACTGGGATCCAGTGTAGGGAGGCAAGCACAGGAGTGATACGGTCATGCTTCCTTGTCCCTGTAATGAGCCGAGCAGCAGCATTTTGTACCAACAGCAGATGGTGGAGTGAGCCCTTGGTGATACCAGAATAAAGTGCATTACAGTAGTCGAGCCGAGAAAAGATAAAAGTGTGTACAACTTTTTGCAAATCGGCAATTGATAAAAATGACCTAAATTTGAAGATTAGCTTGAGTTGGAAAAAGCATGAATGAACAACATGTTTAATTTGAGTGTCAAAACTGAGGTTAGCATCAAATATTACCCTAAGATTCCAAGCAGCCTGTTTAAGACTACCTGACAGACCACCAAGATTATTAGCAAATGGACTGATGGAATTTTCTGGACCGAACAGAATGACCTCAGACTCATCATCATTAAATTTAAGAACATTTTTGGACAGCCAGGATTTAATGTCAGTGAGGCAAGCTGTAAGATTTAATAGGGCGCTAGGATCAGTGGATTTCAGTGGCATGTATATCTGAGTGTCGTCAGCATAAAAATGGTAGACCACATCATGATTTTGAATGACCTGGCCAAGGGGCAGCATGTATATGGAGAAGAGAAGAGGGCCAAGAACTGAGCCTTGAGGGACACCACAACTCAACTGAGCCACTGAGGAGGTAGAGTTACCCAGAACAACAGAAAAGTTCTGCTGGTGAGGTAAGAGTGTAATAAGTTAAGAGCCAAGCCCTTGATGCCAACCCAAATCTCTAATCGATGTAGGAGGATGTTGTGATCAACTGTGTCAAAGGCAGCACTTAAGTCCAAAAGAACTAAAATTGGGCAGTCACTTCTGTCTGCATTCAGCAGTAGATCATTATTAACCTTAACTAGAGCTGTCTCAGTACTATGAAGTGCTCTAAAACCAGACTGGAAACGATTAAAAACATTATTTGTGTTCATAAAAGAAATCAACTGAGAAGAAATTACTCTCTCCAGAACCTTAGATAAAAAAGACAATTTGGAGATTGGCCTGTAGTTACTTAGGCACAGGGATTTGTTGGCCTTCCATTGTCGTTCTGTTTTTCTACAAAGTCTTCTAAGGGCACGGGTGTGATCATTCAGCCAGGGGAGGTTATTTAATTTTTGTTTCCTAATTTTAAATGATGCAATTTGGTCGAGGGTGGATTGGCACTGATCATTGAATGAATTTAATAGTGCATCTGGATTGAGCGGTGATAAAGAGGGATTAAAGGATTATGAATTAAAAGCATCACAGAATTTAACTGCAGAGCCAGCATTGAGAATGCGAGAGCGAGCGTGTTTTAGGATAATGACTAGGAGTAGCGAGCTGTAGTGAAAATGATAGCTTTATGGTCAGATACAGGCATATCCACCAAATTGAGACATTTGAGAGAGAAACCAGAGGAGAGTACAAGGTCTAAAATGTGGTCTTTGGAGTGTGTGGCCCCTTTATCAGATTGAATGAGGTTCAAAGAATCTACAAGATCCAAAAAATGTGAGGTGATGGAATGGGAAGGACAGCACACATGAATATTAAAATTGCCAAGAATAAGCACCCTGTAATATTTTGGTATGACAATAGATAAAAGGTCAGAAAACTTGGAGATAAAACTAACTGAATCAGGGGGCCTATACATTAAGATGCAGAGTAAAGGGGAAGGGCCAGTAATTAAAAAACATAAAACCTCAAATGAGATAAAATTACCAAAATTAACAGGATGGCACTTAAGACCTAACTTATAAAAAAAAAGCTAGGCCACCCCAGCGGGCCCGGGAATGTGAAAATATGCAAAATCAGGGGGGCTAGCCTCAATCAGGGGAACAGTGTCCCCTGGGGACAGCCATGTTTCAGTAATCATAAAAAAGTCCAGATTATTGGAAACTATAACATCATTAATGATAAAGAAATTATTACCCAGAGATCTCACATTCAAGAGGCCAAAATTGTTTGGTGTCACAGCAGAATTAACACCAACAGGAGTACAACAAATAGGACACAACTTGCAGATATTTGCTCCAGATATTCAGTTGTTGTTGTTTCTGCTATTAGATACATCGTGTGGATGAGAGGCACTGTGTCTGATAATAGTCTGTACGGGGAAAAATTCCCGGCGAGAGGGTCAAAGAGATGAGGCCAGCGGAGGGAGACAGCGGGCGGAACAGTACCTTCAAGTGCTACCACAGCCGGAAGCGGAGGGTCCGGGAGGGAAGCGTGAGATAAGTATATAAAATACTTATATTAATTAAGTATAATAATTACTATATTACAGAATAGATAGTAGCCTAAATACCTTTGAAGATACCTGCCAGCAGCCCACATATCACCGCAGTAGCCAACACATTTCAAAGATGAACAATAGGCTATCCTCAAGGCTCAGCGTTTTCGGTTTTTATTTTTCAAAGCCATCCAGCATGCCGTATTTCTCCACAAAGAGCACTGGTACATAACCTCACACGAAAAGGAACAACTTTTGGATCCGTGGAAACATAAAATCCGGGTGAAAATTAGTTTAAAAAGCTGGGTATTTTTTCGGTGAAAATCGGTAAAAACCGAAAACGCTGAGCCTTGGCTATCCTTTAACCCAAGTGTAAGCGACAAAAAAAACCCTACCCAGGATAAACCAAAACAATGTCTAAAATAGCTTATTCCAATTTTTCAGAATTATAAGGACGTGACAGTTTCAAAATTGATATGCTATGGGATCAGGGGACAGACGGTTGCTTCCTCTTTTCAGTTTATTCTTAATTTGGGGTGATGCACACAGAAAACAAAATGAAAATGACATGTTTGTTGGGAACTGCTGAAACAAACCGATAGAAAAAAAATTACCAAGTGAATGAGCATATGACAATGATATACAGAAGTAAATAAAATGTGTCTACTAAATACGCTGTCATGTCACAGTCCCATCCTGTCATCTCACCTATACAAGAACTTGGCACGCCAATTTTTCAGATGTGCAAATTTACTGATCACAGCCTTATTGAAATCAGGGCTGTCATGCATCAGTCGCTTTTCAATTGACAACATTGCCAATGCATTTAGTCTGTCCTGTAACATGGTATTTCTAAGAAATGTCTTTATTCGTTTGGGTGTGGAAAAGCATCGCCCAGACTCCGCAGTCATCATGGATGTAGTGATTAGAATGCGAAGTAGTTTCAAAGTTTCTGAAAACATATCCTGTAAGTTGTTATTGTTGAAAAAGAACTGCCAGATTCTGAGTGGTGCAGACGTAGTGCCACTGCCCAGGTTTGGTGAACTTCCTGATTCGCTGAACTCTATTGGAAACATACACATAAAACCGTCTGGTCTGGTTATATATGTACTCCAAGACGACCTTGCAGTCTGTGTAGAACTGCAATGTGTCTGCACTAATGTCCAACTCACTCTCTATCACCTCTGCCATTTCCACTGCCAACACAGCTGCACCCAGCTCAAACCTTGGCATAGTGTGGGCAGCCGAGGGCTCTAGTTTGCCTCTCCCAGAACGAATCCCACATGACACTCTCCATCACTGTCGATCACCCTGAGGTAAGCTACAGCCGCAATGACCTTCACCAAGGCATCTGAGAAGATGTGGAGCTCTTTTCTTTGAGCGGTAGTAAGGGTGGTGCGTGTGTAAGGTCTTGGAATCTTAAACTCACTCAGGTCTTGTAAGGAGTCTTTCCACATCCTCCACTCAGCTTCCTTTTCATCTGGACGAGAGCTATCCCAGTCGAGGGCCTCAATGCTAGTGAGTTCTCGCAGCAGAAATTTCCCTTGAATAATGATCGGCACGACAAGTCCAAGAGGGCCAAACAGGCTGTTCACCATGGCTAAAACGCCTCTACAGGTGAAGGGCTTCTCTGTAGCCACCACTCTGAAGGTGAAGATGTCATGTTTGAGATCCTAGCTGAGCCCTACGCTGTGTTGGATGAGGGCCAAATTGCCATCGAGGTCCAGGTTCTGCAGACCCTTTATATGATCTTCTGGTGGGAAGGCCTCCAAGACATCAGAGTGGTTCGATGCTATCTTATGGAGGTGTAAGTTGGAGGCAGCAAGCATCTCGTGTCCTTTTCAGCAGGTTGATGGCTTCAGCAGCTGATGGTAGTGACTTGAAGCCGTCATCAACATAGAAGTCATGTTCAACAAAGTGTTTGGCCTCCATGCCATACTCACTTGCTCCATGTTGTGCCGCACGACAAAGACCATAGATGCTACTGCTGGTGACGGGCTGTTGCCGAACACATGGACTTTCATCCTATACTCAACAATCTCCTTACTGGGTTTGTTGTCCTTGACCATAGGAACCGAAGAAAGTTTCGATGGTCTTCTCTGACAGTGAAGCTGTGAAACATCTGCTCGATGTCCACTATCACAGCCACGACTGTCTTCTAAAACGCAGCAAGACTCCAGGTAAACTATTGTTCAGATCCGGGCCGGTAAGCAGCACATTGTTCAGGGAGATGCCATGATACTGAGCACTGGAGTCAAAGACGACTCTGATCTGATTTGACTTTTGAGGGTGGTACATGCCAGAGATGGGTAAGTACCACCGTTCTTCTCCCTCTTGCAGCGGTGGAGCTAATTCCGCCTGGTTGTGACCGAAGACCTTTTGCATGAAGTTCACAAAGTGAGTTTTCATGTCAGGCTTTCTTTCTAGGGTGCGGTACAGAGAGGTAAGACGACTGAGAACCTGTTCTTGATTGATTGGGAGCCGTTGCCAAGGGGATCGAAATGGAAGGGGTGCCACCCAGCTGTTGGTGTCATCCATAAACATCTCTTTGTCCATAAGCACTAGGAAAAGCCTGTCTTCGATGGAGAAACCCACCTTGTCATCATCCTTGGTTCTCTCAAAGATTGTGCTGCCGAGGCTGCAGTCATCGAGGACTGGTGTGTCATGTGCAAGGCCGTGACGAGAGATGCAGTATTGTGCTTCGGTGCTAAACCTCTCCTTGACTTGAAGATGTTTGGGGCACAGAGTGGGGAGAGATGGACATCCATTTTCAAGCACGTTGATCCCTAAGGAAGTCACAGTCACTGGCTTGTGGGCTGAGCCCAAGCAGACATCACCTATAACAACCCAGCCAAGGGCTAGTCTTTGAGCATAGGGTGTGCTGGGAAGACCATTGCATTGCTCTCTGACTTTGTGAAGCTGAAGAATGTCGCGTCCCAGAAGTAGGAGTATCTGGGCCTTTAGAGCGAAGTGTGGTATCCTGTGAGCTATGGACTTCAGGTGAGTGTGATGCTGTGCAGCCGCTGGAGTTGGAATCTCCGACTGGTCATCTGGCATGTGATTGCACTCGATGAGTGTAGGAAGCATCGCACTTGTTGTTCCATCCGATGACTTTGCCATGAACCCTGTGGCCCTTCTCCCAGATGTTTCAGTGACCCCTGAACATGTGCGAGCGAGAGTGTATGACGAGTCTGACCTTTTAATTTGGAAGAGGTCGAAGAATTCGGACCTGGCCAGTGACCTGTTGCTTTGGTCGTCCAGAATGGCATAGACTTTCGTGGCTTTGTCTGGGCGTGCCTTAGGACAGACCTTCACCAGGCAGATCTTAGAATAGGATCTAGGCTCTCTACCTTTGTCACAGACCTCTGTGCACCTGGAGGGGACTGCAGGCTGAGGTGTCTCTTATTCGCCCTCCCCGCCATGCTCTGAGGAGGGGTCTCTCATGTCCCATGGAGGGGTCCAGGGTGAAGCGCTGCAATGTGGCAGTTGCTCTCACATTCCCTATACTTCAAAGCTGCCCTCACAGTTCTTTGCCAGATGAGTAGTAGAAGAGCAACATCTAAAGCAGATACCATTCTCTTTAAGAAAATTAAAGAGAATGGTGGATGCCTTGCGCTCTTCAAGTGGCTTGCTCTGAAAACCCTCTACATTTTTGTAGAGGATGGGGTTTTTTGTGGATAGGGCATTGTCTGTCAATGTCACCCCGCTTGCCGCTTGAACTATTTGACTGAAGAGCTGACTGATGCGAGGCAACTTCAGTCTTGTGAGTAGAGACCTGACTTTTGATGTAACCTGAATTCCTTTCCACTTGGTGAGACTTCGATGGACCTGTAGAGAATCTGTTGGAACTGTTCGATGGGGCTGTAGGGACTGTTGAGAGTGACTCTAGGGTCATTTCTTCTGCGTGCTTCACTACATATGAAGTCTGTGAAGTATGCAAATGGAGGAAAAGAGACATTGTGCCGCTCCTTGTATTGAGAGCCTTGAGCTAACCACCTCTCTTGCAGACCGAGTGGCAACTCCTCAATGATAGGGTTGACACCCCTGGCGGTGTCCACAAGAGCTCAGGCAAGTAGCCCTCAGATTTGGCAGACTCTAACTCCCTTAGCAGGTCTCCCAGCTCCCTGAGTTGTAAGGTGTCCTTGTGACGGATTTTAGGAAAGTTCTCTATTCTCTCAAAGAGAGCTCTCTCGATAACCTCACGGGAGCCGTACCACTCCTCTAGGCGATCCCAAGCCATTCCTAAGCCTATGTCAGGGCTGGCAACATGCACAGAACGGATCCTTATGATGTGCTCCGAAGACTGATTTCCTAACCACTTTGTTAAGAGGGCAAGCTCCTCGCTGGCCCTTAAGTTTAGTCCTCCGGTGGAATTGCAGAAGGAGGATTTCCACGCCCAATAATTTTCTGGGCGATTGTTGAATTTGATGAGGCCAGAATTCACAAGCTCTCGACATACCAAGTACCTTGCAATGTCACGCATACCAGTCCTGTCATCCATACACACAGTATGTGACTGTAATGAGGCTCTGTTGAAAGAGGAAGAGTGCAGCTGAGCAGAGAGGTGGTGATTAACTGGCCTTTTAGGTTGCTGTGCTGCAGGAACATCATTCTTGGGTAAGAAGTGAGAAGCACTGCTGGGACCAGGGGCACGCTCCTGTATATCTGATTTGACAACCGGTTTGATGAGTGGCAACAGTGAAGACGTATATGGGTCAAGTACTGGGGGCTTTTCATCACTAAGATGTAGGTGGGAGTGGTGTTCAACATATTCGCGGGTGCGCTGAATGGCGACATGAACTGAATCGTAGTGACTCCTACTGCCCTCTCTACCATCAATCTCTGCTGCTACCTCGAGAACTTCAGCTTCTGCTAAGGCTACTGCTACCTCCCTCTCGTCCTCCAAAGCTGATAACTCAGCTTCTATGCATGCCTCTTTGACCTTCAAGTCAGCTGCAAGGAGAGCCTCTTCTATGTTTAGTTTAGCTTCTCGCTGAATGAAGGTGGCACGTGCACGCACAGCTTCGACTTTAGCACGGGCCCTGGCTGCAGCCCTGCTAGCTGAAGAAGATTTAGATAAGGTGGATGAGGTGGAATGTTGTGATCTTGCTTCATGTGCAGTGTCCTGTTCTTTGACATCACCATCAGTGATGGACAATTTCTCCAGTCCAGCTTCACTAGTATGTGACATCGTGAACTGCGGTCCTCCAAAGAATGATATATAGGAAGAGGTGAATATGGAGGCCTTGCATGAGTGGGAAGGTGTACTTGCACAGTACCTTATTTTCCTGATGCTGCGGTGCCCGCTGCGAAGACGCTTTTTTACTGTTCTGTCCTCAGTGTGTGTGTGTGTGATTGTACACAAATCGACAGATAGCTAACAGGCTTCAAGAGAAAGTCAGAGGCTGGAGTAAAGTTGAATGCTCTTTACTGTTGTCGTCATTCTCATGAAACGATTTTGTAAAAAAGTGATGCTTTCCCAAGGCACAAACAGAGGAAGGAAAGGATAAGGTAGCTGGGGCTGCAAGCTGACCACATACGAAAGAAATAACGAAAGCATTTCCTGATCTGCATCTCTGAACTATGACCTGGCTGTGTCATGTAACTAAAATAACTAACGAGAACAATAGCAGAGAGCAAACTAGCGAATAATAAATTACTCCCAAATGACCACCAGAGGGGAGAAAACACCAAAAACAAATGCAAGTCTTTACAGAACATGACAGTTATCCTATGTTAAGTATACTGAGAGAGCCACAAAACCGGAGTCAAATTCCATGTAGTGCAAACCTACATGGCCAATAAACATGATTCTGATTACATTGGCCCCTTTGAGATTGACTCTGTTTTCAACCCCATTGCTGTTAGACTCAAGCTGCCTTCTTACGTGTAGATTTGTCCCACATCTCATGTCTCCACTAGTCCATTGTCCCCTCCAGTTGTGGCTCCTCTACCCCCCACACTATCAACGGCCATCCAGTGGTTGCTGGATGTATGCCACCAGGGCTACCAGTATTTACAATGTACCTTTTCAAACTGGCATATTCAAACTGGCACATCAGCGCTTCACTGAGTTTTGTGCAGATGATGATTTTATACTTATCTATTGTATCAACTTTTTATCGCCTACCCTGCTTTGTTTGGATTGTATGCTGTCTGATACAGTGCTGCTTGTTTTTGTTTGTTTTTTTTAACTGTGTTCTGTTAGGTGTCCTTGAGTGCTCTGAAAGGCACCCACAAATAAAAGGTATTATTATTATTATTTAGTGGACTGGGAAGGATATGGACTGGAAGAGCACAGCTGGGTTCCCCACTGGCACATCCTGTGCCCATCCTTGGTCTGGGTCTTTAATCAGGAGCAGCCAGACAAGCTCGGCGGTTTGCCTAGAGGCTACCGTTGAGGGGAGGTACGTACTGCTACAGTTGTGACTGTATCCCAATTCAGTCTACTCAGCTTAATTTTTTCATTATCCAGTGCCTTCCTGTTTTGTTTTGTAGTACTCACCTGTCTTGTTTTAGTTTCTGCTCCTGCTTTTGCCACCATGTCTTCCATACCCATTCCCTGATTAGCTCCCCTGCATTTATAGTCCCCTTGTTTTCCTGTGTCCCTGCCAGATTTTCTAGTGTGTATTGCCACCTAGTTTTCCAGCATTTTTCCTTGAACTTTTGCCTGATCTGCTTGTGTTTGACTGTTATCTGAACTTTGGACTCCATGTTTGCTGCCTGCCTCTTGTCTGATGTCACCTGTTTTGGACTGACTCCCAAGTAACCTGAATCATATTTGAACCCGTTTGTCTGCCTGCCTGCTCCTTGTCTGTTTGGTCACCTATCATACTTATTTCCTGGTGTTCTGACCTCTGCCTGCCTTTGTTCATTAAACCAAGTTTTACCGTATCATCCTGTCTGTGAGTCCTTGCTGAGATCATAACAGTTAAAGGGGATAGAGCACGTCTTACTTGCATCTCTGTTGATGGTGTTTCTGTGAAATCCTACCTCAAATGAAACCACGTGGGCAATACCAAGTAATAGAATATGAAGGAGAATTGCTTTGCTGGATGTTGACTGAAAACTACTTGCTAAAATACCGTCCAGAAGGCTTGAAGGTATCATCCCAGGTATAATTTCAAAGGATCAGACTGGTTTTATGTTGGGCTGCAGTTCTTGTAATAATGTAAGGAGGCTCCTAAACCTCATACAATATGACACAAAGCTAAAGGCCAAATCTCGAGTTATTTCCCTTGATTTGGAGAAGGCCTTTGACAGGATTGAGTGGCCTTACCTGTTGGGGGTCCTCTCAAAATTTAACTTAGGGTGAAAACTTATTAAATTGATACGTATCTCTTCTATATGCTGTCTCTCATGCCTCAATTATTACAAATGGCCTGAAATCCCCTGTGTTCTCAGTGGGGCCCGGTTCCAGACAGGGTTGCCTGGCCTTGCCTCTTCTGTTCACCCTCACCATGGAGCCCTTATCAGAAGCCATTAGGAGGGACCCGTTAGTGACCGGCACAGAAGTGGGTCCCGTGTAGCACAAAATTTCGCTATACACGGACAATGTCCTACTCTATCTAAGCAACCCTGAGGCCTCTATTGCGAGAGCAATTGAGATTAGATCCTTTGGCCAATTCTCAGGTTACAAGATTAATTCTTCTAAGCCTGAGGCAATGTCCCTGACTCTTAATATATCCTGGTCCCCATCCCGCTCTGCCCCTTTCCATTGGTCCCCATCAGGTTTTGTCTACTTAGGCATACACATTACCCCCTCCCTATCTTGTCTGTACAAAGCTAATTTTGTAGTGCACAATAGATAAGACCTCATATCATGCCTTTGTAGCTACACTCAAGACCCTTAATTTGACTGTTGTGTAGCGCGGCTGCCTCACAGCAAGAAGGTCCTGGGTTCGAGCCCCGGGGTAGTCAAACCTTAGGGGTCGTCCTCTGTGTGGAGTTTGCATATTCTTCCCGTGTCTGCGTGGGTTTCTTCCGGGTGCTCTGGTTTCCTCCCACAGTCCAAAGACATGTAGGTCAGGTGAATCGGCATTATCAAATTATCCCTAGGTATGAATGCGTGTGTGTTTGTGTGTTGGCCCTGTGTGATGGCCTGGCAGGCCTGTCCAGGGTGCCCCCCGCCTGCCACCCAGTGACTGCTGGGATAAGCTCCATCATCCCCGCAACCCTGAGAGCAGGATAAGTGGTTCGGATAATGGACGGATGGAGAAAAAGAAAAAGGGGGGGGGGGATTGGTGCACTTAGGTGACCATGCTTGATGTGTGCCATGCTTAAGCATTAATTAAGTGTGATAATATTGTGAGGAGGGGCATCCAGATAGCATAGTGGTCTATTCTGTTGCCCACCAACACAGGGATCACCAGTTCAAATCCCTGTGTTACCTCCAGCTTGGTCGGGTGCCCCTACAGACACAATTGGCTTGTCTGTGGGTTGGAAGCCAGATATTTTTTTTTATTTTTTGTTTTTGCATGGGACACGTCCGCCCCCACAGATGGCAAAAAAAAAATTTTTATTGGCACGTTTAAATTCTACATACAACAAACACATAAGACAAAAGAAAGAAGGGGTAATAAAAGTAAAGAAAATTAAATAAATTAAATACATAAATGAAAGGGAGAGGGGTCCTAGGGTTTCTATGCAAGTTCAAGTTCTTCTTTCTGCTTCTGGTGTTGGAAGATGTCGGTGCAAATTCACTTTTGCAGCGGCCTCACCCAGTACCGGTGTGGGAAGATGGTGGCGCAAAGTCGCATTTGCGGCGGCCTCACCCAGTACCGTCCATGCAGTGTCTTCGTTCACGTCTGCATCCAAGTTTGTCTGTATTTGATGGATGGGAGAGCTGGCACTGGACCGGCTGGGAGAGCTTGGTCTGCCGCGTCCTGTGGGCCCAGGGACCATGGCCCTGCCTGGAGCTGTGCCCGAAGAGGTAACACTGTAACACTGAGGGCAGTCTGACATGACGCGGAAGCAGAGCAGGCTAAGCTAACTGCTAGCCCATGCAGACCAGCAGTTCCGACAATCATCCTGGCTGGCGTTCATTCTCCTTGACAGTGATTTTTTTTTTGGTTTAGTTTAGATATATGTGTTAATTTGGATAAATGTGTTCTTGTAGTTTTTGGATGTGTTTTTGTCTTTGTGTTGCCCTGCTGTGGGCTGGGGGAAACAATGTTTCATTTCATTTCATGTGTGCAAGTGCATGAAATGAAATGACAAATAAAGTATTTCTGATTCTGGTGTTTCTGATACTATCAAGTTGGAGAGTTTCATAGCATTCTTCTTCTCCATTAACCTCAGTGATTAGAAATAATGGAACCGTTCCCTATGAAATATAGAGAAGTTTGGCTGTGTTTTCAGGAATCTGTTCCTATGTAAAAAGACATTTCCAAGAATAATAACAGCGTTAACTGCCAAATCATGTGTTCCAGCTTTCACAAGTACACCAAAAATCACATCCTCTTTTTAGTTCAGAGAAATTGTCAAATTAAGGAAATAACCAGTAATGCAGATCTTCCCAAAAAGCACCGGCAAACTGACATTCATAAAACACATGGTTTGTTGTTTCAATCTTTGCAAAATGAGCAGTTCTTACAGTCTAAACCACATCAACGTCTTAAAAATTCTCCAGAAGGATTTCCATTGAGAAATTTAAAGTGTGCTTCCTTTACTTTTGGTGCGATTGGAACTTAAAGAATTTTGTTATCAATTTTCCAGCTTCATCTTTGGAGAAATATTGTAAATTTTTGTTTCTGTTTGATGAAAATGGATATAATTCTTTGACAAAGACTCTCCGGATTGTGGTGGTGGGCAATTTCAGACCGATGAGATCATGTCCATTCACCAAAAGTTTAGGAAGCTGTGGATCTACATTATTTTGATACAAGTTATAAGACATCACTATTTTATATGTATATATACACACACACACATTATATACAGTGCATCCGGAAAGTATTCACACCCCTTCACTTTCCCCACATTTTGTTATGTTACAGCCTTATTCCAAAATGGATTAAATTCCTTTTTTTCCCTCATCAATCTACACACAATACCCCATAATGATAAAGCGAAAAAGGTTTTGTAGAAATGTTTGCAAATTTATTAAAAATAAAAAACTGAAATATTGCATGTACATAAGTATTCACACCCTTTACTCAGTACTTGGTTGAGGCACCCTTGGCAGCGATTACAGCCTCAAGTCTTCTTGGGTATGAAGCTACAAGCTTGGGACACCTATATTTGGGGTATTTCTCCCATTCTTCTCTACAGATCCTCTCGAGCTCTGTAAGGTTAGATGGGAAGCGTCGCTGCACAGCTATTTGCAGGTCTTTCCAGAGATGTTCAATGGGGTTCAAGTCTGGGCTTTGGCTGGGCCACTCAAGGACATTCACAGACTTGTCCCGAAGCCACTCCTTCGTTGTCTTGGCTGTGTGCTTAGGGTTGTTGTTGTGTTGAAAGGTAAACCTTCGCCCCAGTCTGAGGTCCTGAGCACTCTGGAGCAGGTTTTCATCAAGGCTCTCTGTACTTTGCTCCATTCATATTTCCCTCGATCCTGACTAGTCTCCCAGTTCCTGCCGCTGAAAAACATCCCCACAGCATGATGCTGCCACCACCATGCTTCACTGTAGGGATGGTATTAGCAAGGTGATGAGAGGTGCCTGGTTTCCTCCAGACGTGACGTTTGGCATTCAGGCCAAAGAGTTCAATCTTGGTTTCATCAGACCAGAGAATCTTGTTTCTCATGGTCCGAGAGTCCTTTAGGTGCTTTCTGGCAAACTCCAAGCGGGCTGTCATGTGCCTTTTACTGAGCAGAGGCTTGCGTCTGGCCACTCTACCATAAAGGCCTGATTGGTGGAGTGCTGCAGAGATGGTTGTCCTTCTGGAAGGTTCTCCCATCTCCACAGAGGAATGCTGGAGCTCTGTCAGAGTGACCCTCGGGTTCTTGGTCACCTCCCTGACCAAGGCCCTTCTCCCCCGATTGCTCAGTTTGGCTGGGCAGCCAGCTCTAGGAAGAGTCCTGGTGGATCCAAACTTCTTCCATTTACGAATGATGGAGACCACTGTGCTCTTCAGGACCTTCAAAGCTGTAGAAATTTTTTTGTACCCTTCCCCAGATCTGTGCCTCGATACAATCCTGTCTCGGAGGTCCACAGACAATTCCTTTGACTTCATGGCTTGGTTTCTGCTCTGACATGCACTGTCAACAGTGGGACCTTATACAGACAGGTGTGTGCCTTTCCAAATCATGTCCGATCAATTGAATTTACTACAGGTGGACTCCAATCAAGATGTAGAAACATCTCAAGGATGATCAGTGGAAACAGGATGAACCTGAGCTCAATTTTGAGTGTCATAGCAAAGGGTGTGAATACTTATGTACATGCAATATTTCAGTTTTTTATTTTTAATAAATTTGCAAAAATTTCGACAAAACCTTTTTCACTTTGTCATTATGGGGTATTGTGTGCAGATTGATGAGAAAAAAAGGGAATTTAATCCATTTTGGAATAAGGCTGTAACATAACAAAATGTGGGGAAAGTGAAGGGGTGTGAATATACATATATATATATATATATATATATATATATATATATATATATATATATATATATATATCAATACAGATGCAGGAAAAAAAAGTTTTAATACATAGCAGTACAGGCCTGTTTTGTGCTTGACGCACGAAATGATGATTTAGCAACTGATGAGTGCGCGACACATGAAACAGGCCTGTACTGCCATGTATTAAAACTTTTTTTCCTGCATCTGTATTGATATTCTGCTCCTCATTAGTTGAGCACTTATAACACCATTGACGGTTTCGGAACAAAATGCTATATATATATATATATATACACTACCGTTCAAAAGTTTGGGATCACCCAAACAATTTTGTGTTTTCCATGAAAAGTCACACTTATTCACCACCATATGTTGTGAAATGAATAGAAAATAGAGTCAAGACATTGACAAGGTTAGAAATAATGATTTGTATTTGAAATAAGATTTTTTTTACATCAAACTTTGCTTTCGTCAAAGAATCCTCCATTTGCAGCAATTACAGCAGTGCAGACCTTTGGCATTCTAGCTGTTAATTTGTTGAGGTAATCTGGAGAAATTGCACCCCACGCTTCCAGAAGCAGCTCCCACAAGTTGGATTGGTTGGATGGGCACTTCTTTGAGCAGATTGAGTTTCTGGAGCATCACATTTGTGGGGTCAATTAAACGCTCAAAATGGCCAGAAAAAGAGAACTTTCATCTGAAACTCGACAGTCTATTCTTGTTCTTAGAAATGAAGGCTATTCCATGCGAGAAAATGCTAAGAAATTGAAGATTTCCTACACCGGTGTGTACTACTCCCTTCAGAGGACAGCACAAACAGGCTCTAACCAGAGTAGAAAAAGAAGTGGGAGGCCGCGTTGCACAACTGAGCAAGAAGATAAGTACATTAGAGTCTCTAGTTTGAGAAACAGACGCCTCACAGGTCCCCAACTGGCATCTTCATTAAATAGTACCTGTTAGAGCCTGTTTGTGCTGTCCTCTGAAGGGAGTAGTACACACCGGTGTAGGAAATCTTCAATTTCTTAGCATTTTCTCGCATGGAATAGCCTTCATTTCTAAGAACAAGAATAGACTGTCGAGTTTCAGATGAAAGTTCTCTTTTTCTGGCCATTTTGAGCGTTTAATTGACCCCACAAATGTGATGCTCCAGAAACTCAATCTGCTCAAAGAAGTGCCCATCCAACCAATCCAACTTGTGGGAGCTGCTTCTGGAAGCGTGGGGTGCAATTTCTCCAGATTACCTCAACAAATTAACAGCTAGAATGCCAAAGGTCTGCACTGCTGTAATTGCTGCAAATGGAGGATTCTTTGACGAAAGCAAAGTTTGATGTAAAAAAAATCTTATTTCAAATACAAATCATTATTTCTAACCTTGTCAATGTCTTGACTCTATTTTCTATTCATTTCACAACATATGGTGGTGAATAAGTGTGACTTTTCATGGAAAACACAAAATTGTTTGGGTGATCCCAAACTTTTGAACGGTAGTGTATATATATATATATATATATATATATATATATATATATATATATATATATATATATATATGCAGCGACCAGGACATATTTGTATTTGTGCTTTGTACTTGGGACGCTGGATGTGGGTATGTGTGCTGGTCGCTGCACTAGCTCCTCCTCTCGTCGGTCGGGGCGCCTGTTCAGGGGTGAGGGGGGAACTGGGGGGAATAGCATGGTCCTCCCACGCACTACGTCCCTCTGGTGAAACTCCTCATTGTCAGGTGGAAAGAAGAGGCTGGCGACTCCACATGTATCGAAGGAGGCATGTGGTAGTCTGCAGCCCTCCCCGGATCGGCAGAGGGGGTCAAGCAGTGACTGGGACGGCTCGGAAGAGTGGGGAAATTGGACAGGTACAATTGGGGAGAAAAAAGAAAAATAAAGGGAGGGGAGGGGGGGTTAAAAAAAAAAGGAAAAAACAATACTGCGAGGAACTTCGAGTCTGGATCCTCGATGATAGTCTGGTAAAACGATTGCCACGATAATCTCATTCAATCCCATCCTATCTCATCCAATCCTATCCCAGCCTAGCATACACATTTTTATGCTTCATTTTTTTCAGAATCACCTTCATATTATTCAAATTCACCCTCTGACAATTTTTCATGATACCTCTGCGCTGACATTGGGACCTTCCCTGCTCTCAGATAAACCTCCAGTAAATTGTCCTGATGTATCATTTTGTTCTGGAATAATAATGGTCAACATCATATCCATGTTAGAACCAAGGGACAACAATATGCAGTTGGTTTCTAATACGCCTCCCCATAATTGGCAGCTTGTAACATAAATGACTGAATATGCAGGACAGAGTCATCTGTAAAGGTTCAGCATATAGTGCACGTCTTACTATCATCTCTGTCGATGGTGTTTCTGTGAAATCCTACCTTGAATAAAACCATGTAGGCAATACCAAGTGAAAGAATTTGAGGGAGACGCTAGGAGACAATAGCGGTTGGGGGACAGAAAAAACATGTTTTGCCTATTTTCTTACCAATGAGCATAGAAAGATTACCGCATGGGCAAAGTGTGCACTTGCCCAGAGCCTTGGAGCCAATGGGGCTCCTTGGCCTTCAGATCTTTTTTTTTAAAGTGTAAAGTATTTTTGTTTTTAAAATATTGGAGTAAATGTGATTTTACAATTTCATTTAACAGATGCTTTTATCCAAAGCAACATACATCTAAAATGTAGTTGGCTTGTATAGCAATAGGAGTCTCAGCCACAGACTCTTACTGGATACTCATACTAAACGGGATTTGAACCCCCGATCTTCAACAGGACGGCCAGCGTTCTTACCAACTGAGCTACCCAGCTAATTTTGAAAACGTAGTATGATTAGGAAATTGTTTGAACATTTTGTAAATTAGCCGATTAAATCACGTAATATCATAATGACATAGGCTATAGGTCAAATGTCAATTTCGTGGTCAACATGGAATATCATGCTCTTAGCGGGCTGGTAAAGCGTAAACTGAAAAAAGAAAAAGACCTCTGAAAACACAGCTCAATTGTGGATTACAGTCAACATTTCCCAACCTATACATTGCATTAAAACTGTATCCGACACTTCCTGTCAGAGACTGCCAGGGAGAATGGTCCTTTTCGCAGATGTCCAGGATTAAAAATGAACTAAGGATGACAGACACCTGAGCATGCCGTCACTCACGGCCATTGAATCGGAACGCCTTCGGGAGTTGGGCTTTGACAACTTGATCAATGACTTCTCTTAAACGAAGGTCAGAAAAAGCCAGTGGTTTAGGTAGGATGTTTTTCACTGCAGCTTTATTTAAATTAAGGTGTGTGTTTGACTCCTAAAGATGTTTAAACTGTGCTGCACATGGCATGTATAGAATGAAAAAGACCTTAAATGGCAGTTATTTAACATGTCAAAATAACAAATATAATTTCAAATTAATACATGCTGTGTGGTTGTGGGTTGCCCTCTGCTATTGTGCGACCAAACTCTGTGTGCTTGGGGAGGCCACATGTGTGTACTATTTGCGTGTGTAGGTAGGGGCCCATGGCGAGTTTGTGTCCAGGGTCTGTGGTCATGATAATCTGTCAATGCCAATGAGGATTATAATGTTGATTAAAGAAAGAAACGCAAAATGTTTAACATCTTTCGGCAGCATGTATTTTTAGATGCAATTACTCAAAAACATCTTTGAAGGAGTCGCCCCACCAAATCTACACAGATGGTACAGCTAAACTCGAGACTTAGAAGCCAGGTTCAAGAGGTGCTTCAAGAGGAGCTTTAAGCTTGTGTCAGTAATCAAAGTGGGAGACCAAAATCTGTGTAAACCAAGAAAGCAAAGCTCAAAAGTCATTGTGGCTGAGTTAGTATGCCACTGTCCTTTGCCTGAGCCAGACAGGGGCTCAGTCACCAGTTAGAGGATACACCTCAGGAAGGATGGGCGAAGGCAGAGGAGAGACGGAGAGGGAGGCAAGGTCAGTGTCAATAGCACCGTTGTTATTCTAGAGAGAGACTTAAATCTGCCTCCTTCCTACTCCCCCCCCTCCCCCTGCTCACCTCCCTTCACCCCAGTCACTTGGCTGGCCCCATCAGGTAGCTCTGGACAGTCTTAGCCAGATGAAGGAGGCGAGCCCGAGTGGCATAGCTGGGGTGTTTTCTGGCACTGCGTTGTGTTGACAAACCCACATGCCAAACTGAACACATGCAGCCAAGGACCACCCTGGTTGACTCTTGGCTCTCGTAAAAGCATGTTCCTTCTCACCCTCGGTCTTTCTTTCCTATGCTCATATTTCTTTTCTCATTAGGTGTCCGTCCATAAGCCGCCCGTATTTAGTTACTTCTTTTTGCCATTACGCTCGTGTCACGAGTTGTTGACACTGAATTCAAGACTTCTTCAGTTGAATGCATACTTTTTATTTCATCATCTTGCCACCATCATCTCATCATCATCATTGTCATTGACACCATTATCACCCTATCGCATCTTATCTCTGCAAGGGATAAACAAACTTGACCATGCATAGTGGGAAGGTGCCGAGCAAGTGAGCAAACTCAGCAGATTGGGACAACACAGAAGAGAGTGTCTCAGCTAGGACACACTGGAAAAAAAAAAGTCCGTTGGATTTACATAAAAAAAAATATGTACGTCGGTTGCACATATTAAAGTTATGTTTTCTAAAAATAATTTATGTTTATGAATGAGTTTATTTATGTTTACTTGTGAATGTCATATATACGAAATGCGTTTTTGTCAAATTGTACAACCCCACCTCTCCCCCTTTTTCAGTGCAGTTACAAAAACTTAAATGTGAATTTACTAAAGCAGGAACGGGAGTGGTGCACGATAGATAAGACCTCATACCATGTCTTTTTAGCTACACTCAAGACCGGTCCGCTTGATAATTTGACTGCTGTGTAGAGCAGAATAGAACTTTGTCATTGTACAAGTACAACGAAATTTGAAAGTGCAGTTCTTAGTCTTCGTTCTGTGTAACTCAGAAAGAGTATAAAGCAGGAGAAAAAACAAGAGACCGGGTGCACTTAGGTGACTATTCTTGATCTGTGCCATGCTTAAGCATTAATAAAGTGTGATAATACTGCAAAGAACTATGAGTCTGAATCCTCTGTGATAGTCTGGTAAAACAATTGGCATGACAATCTCTTTCAATCCTATTTTATCTTATCTTAGCCTTGCCTAGCGTAGCATACACATTTGTATGCTTCACTTCTTCAGCATCATCTCCATATTTTTCAAATTCACCCTCTGACTATTTTTCATGATACCTCTGTGCTGACATTGGGACTTTCTCTACTCTCAGACAAACCTCTAAATCGCTGTGATGTCTGATGTCTTTTTTTCCCCCCCGGAATAATTGATCCAGGTGAGAGTTAACATAATGCCCACGTCAGAACCAAGGGACAACAATATACAGTTGGTTTGCAATACACCCCCCCCCCATGATTGGCAGCCTATAACATAAATGACTGAACATGCAGGACAGTCATCTGTAAAGGCTCAGCATATAGCCCTTTCGTACCATAAGGCCCCCCGCCGCTCACCCAGGAACACAGGAAAGCTCTTGCTAACTGTCGATGACCGCACAATGCTAGGATTCACTTGAAATGTAATGAGAGTAAGAAGCCAGGAAGATACACATGTGCAGAAAAGACAATGGTCTTTTCAAACAAAAAAGCCTGGGTGAAATACATAAAAGCTGAGTACAGTCCGGCATATGGCTGCCAGATTTCAGATTTGTAACAGATTTCCAATCACACAAATACAACCTTTCCTGGCTTTTGAGTTGGGAAAGGGTGGGGGTGGTATAACAATGTAGGGAGTCTGTTTCGTTTCAGACCGGTAATGACACACATGAGTCCATTTGTGGGCCTGCGTGTGTGTGTGCGGATGAGCTGATATACACCGACATTTCCAGTGAGTCATTTGACTTTTGATACGACACATATTTGGTGCTGCGGTGCAGAGAACTGACCGTAAGACAGGTTAAGACGGACTACCACAAGTAAGAAATGGTCAGTATTTGTTGATGTTAGCCTTGGTAATGTATCACGAGGAAGACTGAAAGGAAAAAGGATGAAAGGGCAGACTCTGCAAGTGATTGGGGCCCAGACCGGGGCATTTTTTGTGTCCTGATTTGTTTGCTAAAGCTGACAGAGAATGAAACAGGAGTCGAGCTCAACTTACATTTTCGCCGTTTCTTTCTTTGTGACAAGCTCCTAATAAGCTTCTAATACATGCCAAAACAAACCTAACCTAAACAGGGAGAAACCAGATGGCATTATTTCCCAGCAGAGACAGCCATGGGAACATTTGTGCCGAGTTAACTATCGCATGTTCTTTTCTAAAACACAACCCATGATGTATGCCTTTTCTAAACACAACAGCAACAGAGAAAAACTATTAGGTACATATACAGGACCTCGTTCCCAGGGCCAAAATATGAGAATGCGACGGTGAATGCTTGTGTGTGTGTGTGTGTGCATGTTTGTGTGTGTGCATGTGTGTGTGTGCATGTGTTTTTGTATGTTTGTGTGTGTATGTGTGCATGTGTTTGTGTGTGCGTGCATGTGTGCATATGTGTGCATGTCTGCGTATGTGTGTGTGTGAGCGTGTGTGCATGCATGTGTGTACATGTGCATGTGTTTGTGTGCACGCGCACGTGTTTCTGTGTGTGTGTGTGTGTGTGTGTGTGTGTGTGTGTGTGTGTGTGTGCGTGTTCAGACGCCAGTACTTGGGGACGTGTATGCCTCCAGTGTCAGTCATGTGTTGTGGACTCGTCCCTCCTCCGCT